>NW_006922588.1:62255-93180 GCF_000298275.1 Orycteropus afer afer
CCATAACAAAAGAAGAAATTGAGCAGGTTATAATAAAATTTCCCACAAGAAAAAGTCCTGGTCCAGATGTCTTCACTGGAGAATTTTAACAAACATTAAGGGAAGAGTTGACATCTATACTACTCAAACTATTCCAGAACATAGAAAAAGATGGAATACTCCCAAATTCATTTCATGAATCAAGCATAACACTAATACCCAAACCAGGGAAAGACACCACTAAAAAGAAAACTACAGACAAATATCCTTCATGAATATAGACATAAATCTTTTCTAAAAAGATTTAAAAATCTTTTTAAAAAATCTTAGCCAAGGGAATCCAACAACATATCAAAAAATAATACATCATGATCAAGTGGGATTCCTACCAGGTATGCAAGGATGGTTCAACATCAGAAAAATAGTCAATGTAATCCACCACATAAACAAAACAAAAGAACCATATGATCATATCAATTGACACAGAAATGGCATTCAATAAAATCTAACACCTATTCCTGTTCAGAACTCTCAGCAAAATAGAGATAGAAGGGAAAAGAAGAGATAGAAGATAGAAAGAAGAGAGAAGCCCACTGAAGCTGGAGGCTTTTCTTCACTCAGCTGCTAGCTGCTGAGGCTGATAAGCCCAAGGTTGACAAGTAAAAAAGGCACAATCCCAATGTTACCAAACCACATGGCAGGCCATTAATTCAAGTCCATTGAAAGTCCCAGGGTTAGCAGAGTATGGCAGGCTGCTGAACAATGACATAATAAAGAGCATATACACAAAATCAATAGCCAACATTATTGTTAATGGAGAAAAACTCAAACATTCCCCTTGAGAACAGGAACCAGACAAGGATGCCCCCTATCATTACTTCTTTTTAACATTGTATTAGAAGTCCTAGCCAGGGCAATAAGGCAAGAAAAAGAAGTAAAAGGCATTCAAACTGGCAAAAAGGAAGTACAGCTATCTCTATTTGTGGATGACATAATCCTATACATAGAAACCCCAAGGTACTCAGCAAAAAAAATTACTTGAACTAATAGAAAGGTTCAGCAAAGTGGCAAATTACAAGTTCAATAGACAAAAATCAATTGGATTCCTCTACATCAACAGAGAGACCTCTGAAAAGGAAATAAGGAAAACAATACCATTTACAATAGCTACCAAAAAGATAAAATGTTTAGGAATAAATCTTACCAGAGACACAAAAGACTTATACAAAGAAAACTACAAAACATTACAGGAAGAAACTACAAGGGATCTACATAAATGGAAGAACCTGCCTTGTCCATGGGTAGGAAGACTGATTATTGTGAAAATGTTCCAAAGCCAAAATCAAGCTCACTGCTGTCAAGTTGGATCTGACACATAGCAGCCCCTCCTTGGGTTTCCAAAGCAGTATCACTACAGAAGTAGATTTCCCAGCCTTCCTTCTGAGGAGTGGCTGGTGGGTTTTTACCCCCAGCCTCCTGATTAGCAGTCAACTGCCTTAGGCACTACACCACCAGAGCTCCTGTGAAAATGTTATTACTGCCTGTGGTCATTAAGTTTGTGTGTCAACTTGGCAAGGCCTGGTTGAGTGGCTGAGCAGCTGCATATAGTTATTCCCCATGGTAAGACTGGTAATTATCTCCATGGTGAAATGTATTGGAGCAGCTGAGTAGCTGCTTTGGGTATGTAGTCTGCTTCCCATATATAAGAAACAGCTTTGGGAATGGTCTCTAGCTTATGGCATGCTTGATCCCTGAATGTAGCCGTGTCGTTGTTCAGCAGCCTGCCATACTCTGCTGACCCTGGGACTTTCAATGGACTTGAATTAATGGCCTGCCATGTGATTTGGTAACATTGGGACTGTGCCTTTTTTACCTGTCAACCTTGGGCTCGTCAGCCTCAGCAGCTAGCAGCTGAGTGAAGAAAAGCCTCCAGCTTCAGTGGGCTGGGAGCAGGAGGCAGAACTGAAGCCCAAGGTTGAGGGGCTTTCACCCAGCCCCTAGAGCCTGGCACTTCGAACTTCGACTTAAGCCCTCCAAATTAAGAGAATAAACTCCCGTTTCTTCAAGCCATCCCATTTGTGATATATTCTTGTCAGAGTGGTACTAGGTAACCAGAACACTGCCCAAAGCAATCTACACATTCAATGTAATCCTGATCCAGATACCATCATCATTTTTTGAGGATATGGAGAAAATGATCACTAACTTTATATGGAAAGGAAAGAGACCTCAGATAAGCAAAGCACTGCTGAAGAAGAAAAACAATGTGGGAAGTCTCACATTCATGGATCTCAAAACCTACTTTCAGCCACATTACTTAGAACAGTGTGGTACTGGTACAGTGATAGACCAATGAACAGAATCAAAAACACAGAAATAGACTTATCCATCTATGGACAGTTGATCTTTGACAAAGGATCAAAACACATTAAATGGGGGAGTGATAGCCTCTTTAACAAATGATGCTGGCAAAATTGGATATCCACTTACAGAAAAAATGAAACAAGACTCATATCTCACCCCATACACAAAAACAAACTCAAGTTGGATCAAAGAGTTAAATGTAAAACCCAAAACTATAAAGCTCATCAAAGACAAAATAGGGGCAAATCTAGGGGTTCTAATTTACAGCATAAATAGACTATTAAGCAAAACCAAAAATGCACAGGCAGTGGAAGAGAAGCTAGATGGCTGGGACGTTTTAAAAATTAAATTCCTATGCACATAGAAAGACTTCTCCAAAAGGGTAAAAAGAGAACCTACAGACTGGGAAAAAAAAAATATTTGGCTATGACATATGTGACAAAAGACATAAGTCCAAAATTCATAGAAAACCTCAATGCCAAAAAGACAAACAACCCAATTCAAAATTGGGTGAGGGACATGAATAGATCCTTCACTAAAGAAGATACACTGGCTGCCAATAAACACATGAGGAAATGCTCATGATCATTAGCCATTAGAAAGATGCAAATCAAAACAACAATGAGATATCATCTCAACAGAGCAATAACAGTAAAGTTCAACAAGACAGAAAACAACAAATGCTGGTGAGGTTGCGGAGAGAGTGGAACTCTCATACACTGCTGGTGGGACTGCAAAATGGTACAACCACTGTGGAAAATGGTATGGCATTTCCTTAAAAAACTGAAAACAGAAATACCATTTGATCCAGGAAATCCATTACAAGGAATATATCCTAAAGGAGAGAGCCAGGACATATGCACACCCATGTTCATCACAGCATAATTCACTATAGCAAAGAGATGGAAACAACCTGGATACCCATCAGCAGATGAATGGATAACCAAAATATGGTACATTCACACAATGGAATACTATGGTACATTAAAGAATAATGAAGAATATGCAAATCATTTCACAATGTGGATGAATTTGGAGGACATTATGGTGAGTTAAATAAGTCAATCTCAGAAGGACAAATATTGTATGAGCCTATTATTTTAAAAAGTCAAGGAAGTGTTTTCTTAGGGAAGGGAACTCACTTGGTAGGTTACTGGAGATGGGAGAGAAGGGGAGGGAACATTTTGGACTAATTTGGGGTCACATGTTGATTTGGGTAAGAGGAGGGATGGTAAGAGTCTGTGACCAGCATGATGACATAGGAAGGACATTGAAACATACACATAAAGACAACAGAGGCAAATACTAGTATATGCACAATACTGCATCACCACTAACACCAAACACCAGGCTACAGAGAAATGCATAGACAACTATGGTGGGGGTCGATGAACAAGAATGTACCCTAGACCAAGGATAGATTTAGCTGAAGATTATCTTACATAGATACTAGTGATACAGAATAAGCCACATTCATTACAGAAGCAACGGAAGACAGAGTTGAAATAAACTCTCAGAGGCAACCAAGCACCTTGAGACAGAATCACTGGGCCTGCTGACTCAGGATCATAGTCCTGGGGGACATTAAGCTCAATTGGTACAACATAGTACATAAAATTCTTGTTCCATAACCTACTTTGGTGAGTAGTGACTGGGGTCTTAAAAGCTTTCGAGTTGCCATCTAAGATGCAACTATTGGTCCCTCATCTGAAGCAATGAGTAAAGAAAATCAAAGCCATTTGGAAACAATTAGTCCAAGGATATGATGGACCTCGAGACCAGAAGAACTAGATGGTGCCCAGCTACCAATGCCAACCACTGGGGAAGGGGTCAAAACTGGAGATCCTGGATAGAGTGGGACAAAAAATGTGAAACAAAATTCAAAACCACAAAAATGACCAGTATTGCTGGTCAAATAGGGTCTGATGGACCCCCCAATACTATGGCCCTGGGATACCCTTTGGGCCTAGGATTAGACTTCACTCCCAAGGATTGGCTGTCAGCCCAACAGTAGAAACAGTTACAAGCAGAACACCCACCCCCAGGGCGATGCACTCACCTACTCTAGGGAGATACACCCCTTAGAGCAATCAGCCTTGGGGCACCAGAGGGGCAGCATTCACATGGAGAGAAAACTGGACAGACAGGAGTGCATAGTTAAGAAGGGCACAGGGAGGGGCTGGTCACAGGGATGGGAGCAGAGGAGAGTGCATCGTGGTCAGAGATGGTAATGATGGCATGAAATCAAATGTACATGAACTGTTGAATGTAAAACAAATTTTGCTCTGTATATTTGCACACAAAGCACAATAAAAGAAAATTAAATAATTAAATAGAGATGGTATAATTAATTTTAATCTATTTAGTCCAATATATCCAAACAGCGACAACAATTTTAATCCATTTAGTCCAATGTATCCAAACAAATATCCTTTCAACATGCCGTCAATATTAGTATTAATAAGATGTTTCATGTTCTTTTCTGGTATTAGGTCTTCAAAATCTGGTGTACGTTTTACCCTTATAGCACATCTCAATTCATACTAGCCACTTTTCAAGTGCTCAGTCATCACACGTGGCTATCAAAAGAAACAAACAAACTCACTGCCATTGAGTCGATTCCTATTGTGGTAGTTAAGGTTATATGTCAACTTAGCTGGGCCTGGTTTTGAGTGGCTGGGGAGCTGGTGGTCGTTATTCCCCATGATGAGACTGGCAATCAACTCCATGGTGGTATCTGCTGTGAGCAACTGTAACTGTTTTAGGGATGTGGTCTGCTTCTGGTACAAGGAGAAGCTTTGGGAATGGTCTACAGCTTTTTGGCATGCTTGGATCCCGCATGGAGCCAGGTCTTCATTCAGCAGTCTGCCATGCTCTGCTAATCTTGGGACTTTTTAATGGACTTGAATCATTGCCCTGCTGTGTGGTTTGATAATATTGGGACTGTGCCTTTTCAGTTGTTGACCCTGGGTTTGTCAGCCTCAGTAGCCAGCAGCTGCCTGAGTGAGAGATGCCTCTAGCTTCAGTGGGCCGGGAGCAAGAGACAGAGCTGAAGCCCAAGGTTGGGGGGAGCACTGGTGGCATAGTGCCTAAGGCATTTGACTGCTAACTGGTTCAAACCCACCAGCCACCACTCTTTGGAAGAAAGACGGGGCAATCTACTTCCGTAGAGATACCGCCTCAGAAACCCAAGGAGGGGTGGCTATGAGTCTAATTGACTTGACAGCAGTGAGTTTGTTTTGTTTTGCTTTCTTTTTGAATTCTAGAGCCTGGCACTTGGAACTCGGACTTCTAGCCTCCAACTGTAACAGAATAAACTCCTGTTTGTGAAAGCCATTCCGTTTGTGGTGTATTCCTGTCAGAGCACTGCTAGGTAACCAAAACACCTTCTCACAGTGACCACCATTGGGTTTCCAAGGCAGTAAATCTTTATGGAAGTAGATTGCCCCATCTTCCTTCTGTGGAGCAGCTGATGGGTTTGAACTGCCAACCTTCTGGTTAGCAGTCAAATACCTTAGGCACTGTGCCACCAGAGCTCCTTTGACACAAGGGTAGTGGCTGCCATATCAGACAACACTGGTCTAGACATTATAGCATGCATCAGTGCTAGATGCTAAATAAGAGTGCTCTCTAAGGAGATGGCATTTAGCATAAAATGTATTTCCCTTTGGAAACATGTAGATGATATCAAGGTCCAGGAGGGAATGTACTATTTGTTTAGTCCTGTAATCCCAAGTAGCCTTGTCAAGCCACAAATACTCCCTCCCTACCTGAGTACTTCTATGGAGCCTAATAGAAACCTCACTTATATTTTTCATTCAGAGTCAGTGCTCCAGAGAAAGCAGAGGATGAATTCAGTCTGAGAGGTGAAGAATGGAGTATAAGGCAATTCAAAGAGTTTCAAGACCTAAAAAATAAGGAGAATGTTTTTTCTATAACTCATGGTACTAAAAGAGATGTGTGATGCTGGTAACTGAAGATGATCATCCTGCCTCCTTACACAACTCTTGGACCTCCTTTTCATACTCTACAAAGGAGAAATCCCAAACCACTTGATTAGATTTCAGGACCAGAAAAAGTCCACCTTTCTAAGGATAGAAATAGGTGAAATAGGTGGCCTATGGCACATGTGGGTGCACTTTTCTCCCCACTGACCTTGTAATTCCAAGAGTTGAGTACTAACAGTGAAAAGGAAAATATAGAGCAAGTATAATAATCTGCTTCTAAATGTTTAAGCTACTTAAAAACCAGTTGCCAAATGTATAGATACCAATGTTTATTAGTGGTTACCAGGGGTGGAAGGGATGGGGAGAGGTGGGTATATTGTTTATGGAGCACTGACTTTTCTGTTTATGGCAAAGGGAAAATCACATTGATGAAGCATAGGGCTGCACAGTTGATTAATGTAACTGCTGTCGATAAGTTGTATACTTGTAAAAAGTTGAATTGGCAAAAGTCGTGTGACAGATACATTAAAAAAAAAAAAAAAGAAGAAGCTGCTGAGTCTGCTTATGTACAACCAAACACCTTATGGGATTTGGTTCCTTGGTTTGGAGATTTAGGGACATGGTTTCATGGGACATTACAGTTAATAGGCCTAATAATGTATTTAGTGCTTCTGTTCTAACCTCTAGGTCATCGCGTAGTGTCTGGGGTCTTACAAGCTTGCAAGTGGCTATACATGATACAACAATTGGTCTCTATTCATGTGGACCAACAGAGAAAGAGAGTCAGGAATCAGAGGAGAAACTGGAATGTGTGGCTAATGGCTTCCATGAACAACTACCTCCTTTGCCATGAAACCAGAACTGCATGGTGTATGGCTACCATTACTGAACATTGTGATCAAAGATTCTATAAAAGAATCTTGATCAAAAGGGGGATAATGCACAACAGAATTTCAAATTCTCATGCACTCTATAGACTTTTTAGAGCCATGGAGGGGGATGAAGCCCTGAAACTACTGCCCTCAGATTATCTTTAAACCTTAAAGCAAAAACATCCCCTGAAATTAGATGAAAACCAAGCAATAGTTTAGCTTAACTTGTAAAGAGTTTCTGTCTTGAGCACTGTGCCCTTTTAAGATCTATGTATATGGGATCATGGAATCTCTGGTGGTGTAGTGCCCAAGGCATTTGGCTGCTAACCAGAAGGCTGGCGGTTCAAACCACCAGCCACTCCTCAGAAAGAAGATTGGGCAATCTACTTCCATAGAGATACCACCTCAGAAACCCAAGGAGGGGTCACTGTGAGTCGAGATTGACTCAACGGAAGTGAATCTTTTTTTTTTTTTTTTGGTAATATGGGATCAAACTGACAACAGCAACTTCAAAGATTAGAAAGGAAATTTGAAAGGCAATAAGTTTATGTTAATGAAAGGAGGATGAGAATGTTTGCACAACTTGAAGAGTATAATCTGTGTCATTGAATTGTTCGTCTGGAAATGGTTGAATTGGTGTATGTTTTGCTGTTCATATTCTTTACAACAACAATTAATTAATTAAACACTCATGTTGACCCCAGCTGTGTCACAGTAGAACTATCATAGGGTTTTCAGTGGCTGAGTTTTCAGAAGTAATTGCCAGAATTTTCTTCCATGGTGCCTCTGGGTGACTCAAACCACTAACCTCACTAACTTTTTGATTAGCAGACGAGTGTGTTAACTCTTTACACCACCTAGGAACTCCTTCACTTATTTAACCCTTTCTAAAGGAAGGTTGGGCAATCCTACTTCCGTAGTGATACTGCCTCGGAAACCCAAGGAGGGGTCGCTATGAGTCGAGTTTGACTCGACGGCACATAACAACAACAACAACAACAAAGTGGAGAATAGGATCCTTCCAGATGTGTTAGACCAGCTAAATGGAATTCTGATTGGGGTTTGGAAAGACATCAAATTGTCTTGATTCTTTCTCTCGATGAACATTATCCTTGGGGATTTTAAAAGGAGAAGTGGGTGGTCTGCATAGCCATTGAGGTATTTCATGACCCCTGGACTGACACCATTACATGCTATTTTACTATGGCCTCTTAATCAAACTTTTTCTACCACAATGTGAGCACTTAATAGATTCCCTCATAAAATATAAGTTTGAACAAAAGTTATTTGTTTCATCTAGGTCAGATATATTAACATTCTTGGTTTCAAAAAACAGAAATTAGATTTGAGAAACCAGATCCCAGGCTCAGATGTACTCTAACTCACTAGTTGGTTTAGGTAAATTCTTCCTTTTTTTTTTTTTCAGAAAAAGAGGAGAGTGGCCCTGAGCACAAAGATTGCTATTGTTCCCGTGGGCCACTGAGTCAACTGGAATTCATAGTGATCGAATTGAACTCCAGTCTCTCCTCTGGGACTCTTCCAATTTCAGTCCAGTGCTCCGGTCTCACCATTCATGGCTCCTCAAAGCAGAGCTACTGCTGCTGGGCCTCCAGTCTTACTCCCAGCAGAAACTACCTCCTCCTCACTGTGGAAGGGCTACCCTATACAGACTCCTGCCCCTTCAAAACAGTGCACCCTGGGAAATGCTGCCAGGCATGTTTCTTCTCTCTTGTCTCTGATGTCTGCCAAACTTAGCCACAACTGCAAACTAGTTTAAGTTTGGGATTCAGACAAGTCTAGTGATCAAGCACGTGGGCTTTGATGCCAGACAAAACTGGACTTGACTCTCAGCCCTGCTACTTACTGTGTAATCATAAAAAAAGTATCTTTATCTTACCAATCTCAGGTTTCTTTTCCGTGAAATGGAAATAATTACAGTTATGGCTGCATAGAGTTGGTGTGAGGAATAAAAGTACTCATGTTTGTAAGATGCCTAGCATAGTACCCAGCTCATGTTGACACTATCATTATCTGCTCCTTCTCATAATGTGGCCCCTACTCACCTCCAGTTTTACCTCTCTCACGTTGTTCCAGCAATACTGTTTCCTGAATATTGTTGTAGTTGTGTATCATTGAGGTGATTCTGACTCAAAATGACCCCCTGTGACAGAGCAGAACTGGCCCTGTAGAGTTTTCCAGGCTGCAATCTTTACAGATTGCCAGATCTTTTCTCCCATGGAGATACTAGGGGGTGCGAACTCCCAACCTTCCAGTTAGTAGCCAAGTGCTAACCATTACACCACTAGGGCTCCTAATATGCCCTTTTTACGAGCTCTGGGATTTAGCACCTGCTGTTCCCTTTGCCAGGAACTCTTTTCCTAGTGCCTTGTGGTAGTTATGTTTCTGTGTCAACTTGGCTGGGCCTGGTTGAGTGGCTGGGCAGCTGGTGGTAGTTATTCCCCATGATGAGACTGGCAATCAACTCTAAGGTGGGATCTACCACAAGCAGCTGAGTAGCTGCCTTTGGGATGTGATCTGCTTCCTGTATGTAAGGAGAAGCCTTGGGAATGGTCTCTAGCCTATGGCACACTTGGACCCTGCATGTAGCCTATGGCACACTTGGACCCTGCTTAGTAGCCTGCTATGCTCTGCCGACCTTGGGACATAAATTGGACCTAAATTAATGGCTTGCCATGTGGTTTGGCAACATCAGAACTATGCCTTTTTACTTGTCAATCTTGGGGCTTCTCAGCCTCAGCAGCCAGCAGTTATCTGAGTAAAGAAACGCCTTGAGCTCCAGTGGGCCAGGAGCAGGACGCAGAGCTGGACCCCAAGGTTGAGGGGCTTTCACCCAGCTCCTAGAGCCTGGCACTTTGAACGTGGACTTAAGGCCTTCAAATTGTAAGAATAAATTCCTGTTTGTTAAGGCCATCCCATTTGTGGTATATTCTTGTCAGAGTGGCACTAGATAACTGAAACATGCCTTCAGTAGTCAAATGCTTTCTCATGCTTCAGAGATGCATCTTTATGGGCAGATCCATGTTTTGGGGGAATGAAAGTTTAGATAATTTGGTGTGGGGTCTTAGAAAGAGGTCAAAATATGAATTTAAAATTGGCTACAAAATGAAAGAATATATTCAGAATGAGAAGGAAATCACAACAGGTTACTGGAGCCTAAGAGATTCAGGTCTGAGATAACTTTGAGCAATGTGGCATAAATGCTTACTAGACACTTCCTCAATCACAGTCTTGCTTTTCCTCCCCACCTGGACGATTTTACAACTCCCAGCATTCACTAGGGCCAGGTGAGTGGGGGCCCTGAGGCTTAAATTTTATTAACTCCCATGGAAACGCACCTCTGGTCTCAGATTTTATGTCACTTTCTCTGAGAATCTTCTCTAAGAATAGATTTGGCCTCCTTATCTCTGTCTCCATGAGATCCTGAGTATACCTTCATCACAGTTCTTACTATGGTGTATTGAAAGTGCCAGGTGGGTATCTTTCTCTTCAAATACACTGTGAGTTCTGGAAATGCAGAGCTGGTTTCTTGCTCACCAGTCTACCTTTAGCACCTGTCCAGCACCTGGTACATGGAGGTATTCTTTAAATATCTATTTAACTAATGAATTAATATCTGGATTTTTACCTCTAACTTCTGAGAACTCTGGATCTTTAGAGATGATGATAATTCTCCCTGAACCTTCTAGATGCCTACTGCCCCACAATTTCAATCTTGGGATACTAAGACAAAGGCATTCTGCCAGGACAATCAATCACATATAATGACTTCTACATACTCAACATATGACTTCTTCCATAGAACTTCTCAGCCACTCCTCGGAAGGAAGGTTGGGCAATCCTACTTCCGTAGTGATACTGCCTTGAAAACCCAAGGAGGGGTTGCTATGAGTCGGGGCCGACTCAACGGCACATAACAACAACAACAACAACATAGAACTTCTTAACCAGGGACAGACATATCATGGAAGAAAGGATGAGGTCACTAAGGGATTTTTCCCCCAATATATCAGTGGGAGACAGTAGGTTGCTCAGGAAAGGGCTATTTCCTCTACTCTGTTTTTGGCGGGACCTTAATTTCGTAAAGTTCTTTTCTCATATGCTCAGAGATGGTGGCTTTTTTACCAACTCCAATGGGTGGATTTGAGGTAGTCGAAGGAAACTGGCAATTACATTCTCCTTACTGAAGACAGGTTTATATGTGGGCATGTGACTGAATCCTGGACAATAAGAAACTAGGGAAATTCTGCTGTGAGTGGCTTCTAGGAGAGATTGTCCTCCTGAAATAAGAGATACCCAAAGGGAAATTCGCCCACTGGATTTTGTTGTGTAAATGTGATGCCTGGAGCTCACATTGCTATTTTGCACACATAAGAGAAACCAACAGGTGGCAGAAAGGAAAGATGGACATTTTCTGGGGGTTGAGGATACCACTGCAGTCTAGAATCAATGGTCTCCAAACTCTTTGTTAAGTTAGGTTAAAAACAACAACAACAACAACAAAATATTGTTTAAGCCACTGTTAGTCAAATGTTCTACAAATTGTAGCTGACAGCATCTGATATAATTCCTAATAAGGACAAGATGAATTGGGAGGTGAATTGAAGAATGGATAGAAATAATTTATCTTGATGATAATCCTAATAATATGCATTTATTAGAGCTTTGAAATTGTAAAAGCATTTCATCTTGATGATATACCTTTTTTTTTGAAGGTAGATACTTGGCTTTCTTGACACCTTTAAAATCAAATTATTTTCTTATCTCTTGAATCAAGCTGAAAATGAGAGAAGCCAAGTGATTTGCGTGTGAACCACACTTGTTTTAAAAGGAAAAGAGTATAAATACACACCAGAAAATATCCCAACAGAGAGAAAAACCTTCCAGGGTAGTAGTTCCCAAAAATTTCACTTACAAAGGACGGTTTTTAAGGCCATCCCCCGACGATAGTGGTTTAATTTTAATACCTGTTCATGGGGGGGGGGATAATGAGAAAGTTACTTTGAATACAGTCATACTTTTAGTCAAAGTACTTTTTTTAGTCACACACAACAGCATACCGATTGGTTTGAAAATTAATCATATGAATGTGTGCCAGATATCACTAGTGAGTGCGTAGACATCTCTAGGTAATGGAGAGGAAAGTAATACCTCTCTTAATTTTTGGAGACCTATGAGCTCTGGTGGCATAGTGCCTAAGGCACTGCTAACAAGAAGGCTGGTGGTTCAAACCCACCAGCCACTCCTCAGAAAGAAGGTTAGGCCATGTACTCCTGTAGTGTTACCGCCTCAGAAACCCAAAGAGGGGTCGCTATGAGTCAGGTCCAACTCGACAGCACATAACAATAACAAAGCTCTACAGGTAGATACTATTGTTCTATAAAATTTTGTCATTTCATGTTAGAAGATCGTTTTGCTAGGAGAAGGTGATACTTAGGAATTATTCTCTCCACCAAGTTGTCAGTGGTGATGGTCTTGCAGCAACCCTCCAAAATAGAATTTCTAAATCCTGTTTTGTCCCTTGAGTGCTATTGCTCCAGAAAACTTGACTCATTAACTATAGAGTTCAGGTAATTAAGATAGGAAGCAGACTGATAAGAAATTAAACCAGTATGCATAATGCAGATGTCTAAGGAGGATGATATTCCCAGGGCTCTAGGAAGCAGGCTAATTAGGTTTCAATCAGTAACTCATCATTCAGAGAGATAATTAATGCAGGATGTGAGGCACGGAGATAACAAAAGCATAGGCAGATTCTCAAAACCTATCAGGATAAATCTACTCTCCTTGGAAGGAGGCAAACCCTGAAACTCCCTCACATGGATGGATGTACCACAGAAGAATCTGGATGGGCAGTTTTTGTTGATCACCTGCTTCAAAGAGAAGCTACTACAGACTGCTGTCTACTCCCTGAAGATGTTCTTGATTCCAAAACCTGTTTAAACCAACACTGTTTTGGACTTCCTTGGCCTAACAATTTTCAGAGAAACAGCCATACAGAGAGAGTGACAATGCATAATGGAAGCATACCTTCTTAGCATGTTGGGGGCATATTCTGATAGAGTGTGTTGTGTGCTGGTAAAGGGGAGAGTGGAAGTGTTTCTGAATTTCCACATCTCTAAAAGCTTTGGTGCTATGTAATGCCTTTAGAGAAGACACTCAAAATGTTATTCATTTAATTGCAATGTATCATTTAGAGTTCTGAGCTCTTTCCTAGTTGGAAAGGAGATGTTCATAAACTATATAGTCTGCTGGGAGGGGTGCACTCAGATAATTATGGCCATAGTGGAATTACTCATCCTTTTACAAGCTTGGCCCCAGGTACTGTAAAACAGAGCCATCATGGGGGAGGGGTAGACTATAGGCTCTCATGTTGTCGTAGGGTGCCGCTGAGTCAAGTTTGACTCATGGTGAATTCATGTGACAGAGCAGAACTGCCCCATAGGGTTTTTCTGATGGTAATCTTTACAGGAGTAGATTGCCAGGTCCTTTCCCCATGGAGCCACTGGGTGGGTTCAAACCGCCAACCTTGTGGTTAACAGCCAAATGCTTAACTGTTGTGTCACTAGCGCTTCTTATTAAACAGCAAATACTAGAAGTTTCAAATGAAAAAGAACTACATATGGTTTGTCAATAAGCATCTCCAATGTATGGTTTTAAGCAATTAGTACTGATAATCTGTGTATACTTTCTTCAAATAACTTCTGCAATTTTCCCAGCATTCTTAGTGAAGTTAGCACTTTTATTTTTTCTCCTCCGAACTTTTCTGTAGGCAGTCCACCTGTAACAGCCTTCTACCCAGGAAAAATTTATTCTTATTTATAAAGAGAACCTTACAGAATAGAATAGAGTAGATACATGTAGTTAGAGGAAAGTTTGTGAAAACAAATGAAGTGACTGGCACAATTGTTGACATGGAATGTGGATTTTAGACTAAATAATAGTAGCGTATTGATGTTAAATATCCTGAATTTGAATATCGTACTGAGGTTATGTAAGAGAATGCCTTCATTCTTGGGAAATACACATTGAACTATTTAGAAGTATAGAGAAGTAATCACAAATGGCTCCTGAGAGAGAGAGAATGATAGCGAAAACATGGTAAAATATTAATAATAGGTGACTCTAGGTGAAGGATATAAAAAAAAATTCCTTATACTGTTCTTATGGCTCTTCTATTAGTTTGAAATTATTTCAAAATAAAAGTTACAAACACCAAATGAAATTATTTTAGATAGACTACTTGAACACTATAAGTTATTACTGTTGTTAGGTGCTATCGAGTCAACTTGACACTATAAATTATAGACATAATTTTTTTAATGGGGTCAATTAAACACCAAAAGATCTCTTTCAAAAGGTTAATTCTATAGCTAAGTCTTTGCACGCTGCAAGACCAACTTTAGAAGAAAAGTTTTTACTGAAGCTGCCCATATCTATCTCATGCTCTCAAATAACATCTTTAATGAATGATTCACTTTTTCCATCCATAAAAAGCCATTTACAGTTGATTATTTGTTTATACTAATGTCAAATCACCCCTTTGGTGTTTCATATTTCCCAATCAGTGTATCATTTATGTTTGTCTAGAAAGGTTTTATATCACCTCACTTTTATGGAAGTAGTTCTGGTGATGTAGTGGTTAAGGAATTTGACTGCTAACCAAAAGGTCAGTGGTTCAAACCCACCAAACTGCTCTGTGAGAGAAAGATGAGGCAGTCTGCTTCCATAAATATTTACAGCTTTGGAAAACCAGTGAGGGTTGCTATGATTCAGAATTGACTTGATGGTAAGAAGCTTGGGCTCTTTTATGGATCACACATGGTATTTGCTCTGGTGGCATAGTGGCTAAGGCATTTGACTGCTAACCAGAAGTCTGGCGGTTCATACCCACCAGTCACTCCTCAGAAGGAAGACTGGGAAATCTACTTCCGTAGAGACACCGCCTCAGAAACTCAAGGAGGTGTCTTTGAATCAGAACAGACTCCACGGCAGTGAGTTTGGTGAATTTCCCATAGCACTTGACAAGCAACTGAGCAGAATCTTAGTATTGAGCAATGCAGCTGAGTGGAGTCAATGGTTATATAAAAACAAAGGTAAACAAAACACAAAAACTGGAGGAGGTTTCAGAATCCCATCACTCTACTCTCAAATTTTTCTTTCTACTGAAGGCATTTTTGGCAAGGTTATTAAGCAAAAATTAATCAAAGCGAAACTATTTCCAAATAGTTTTTAAAATAGTCCTTGAGGTCAAAAGCCCTGTGAGGACTGTATAAAAAATGAAAAGCAAAGAGAAATTGAAAAGATAATTAATCATATGAAGAAACATAAACAATATTTATTAGAGGCAATGACTGCAGAGAAGCAGCCAGTAAAAGCTCACATCCACAATTGATTGACTGTGAAGAACAGGCACATACACGCAGAACTATAGCGCTAATATCCTAAGGTGGTTTCCAAGGAAATGCTCTATTTGACAATCAATTGTAACTTTTATTTTCCCATTTACAAACTTTAGACTAAGATTAAAACTACATTCAAGGGAAGTCTAGCAGTATTAGGCATTCAGTTGTAAAGCATAATTATCAAAAGATGCTGCCGTGTAATTTATGAAAGACAACACAAAAATGATAAACTCATTTGCCATCAGAAACCCTTTCTTAGATTTCAGTGGATCTTTTTCCTTCAAGTACCATGTGTTTGTCTGCTAATTTTTGTAAACCACTGGTGGTAAGAATTGGCAACTGCTGAGTTCTCTCCCAGAATAAACACCATTACTTCTGTTCTTCCATAAGGCCACTCAAGACACTCATGTGAATGACACTACTTGTTTCTTTTCTAACAATAAAAGGATAATAACCTGCTTACAGATTTGAAGAAGTATAATAACAATTCTTTAAATATGCATGGCACTTTATATTTGCAAACATTTTCACCAATTATTTAATTTGATCTTTCTGACAACTTTGTGAGGTAGGCTGGACAAGTAAGCTATCCAAATTTGGTGGATGAGGAAAGTGAGGCATAGAGCAATTAAATAACTTGTAGGGTTGGACAGGGAAATCCCAATCTTCATAGTGGGCTGTCTTCAGTAACAAAAACAGAAAGTCTAAAAAACTGTTAACAGTTTTATTTCAATTTATTTTGAGGAAATACTTCGCCCCCGTCCAGCCAAATGATAGTGATTCAGTTGGAGCAGCTGTCATGACAAATTTTGGCATGTAATTAATTAGACAAAGCATTGAGATTTTTAAAAACTGGTATTGTAACTGCAATACATATTTTAACTCCCAACACATGAGGTAATTTCCTGGTTTGTTTGTCTTTAGGACAACCCACCCAGCTGTCTGAACTGTAAGTTTTCCATTTGAGAAGTATATTATACTTTTAAGGAGCCCTGGTGGTGCAATGATTAAAATTCTTAGCTGCTAATTGAAAGGTCAGTGGTTCAAACCAACCAGCTACTCCACAGGAGAAAAGATCTGGTGATCTGCTCCTGTAAATGCCTGTTGTTGTTGTTGTTATGTGCCGTGGAGTCGGACCCGACTCATAGAGACCCCTCCTTGGGTTTCCGAGGCAGTATCACTACGGAAGTAAGTTGCCCCATCTTCCTTCTGAGGAGTGGCTGGTGGATTGGAACCGCCAGCCTTCTGGTTAGCAGTCAAGTGCCTTAGGAACTATGCTACCAGAACTCCCCTGTAAATGCTTATAGTCTAGGAAATCCTATAGGGCAGTTCTAACCTGTCCTATAGGGTTACTATGAATTGGAATCAAGGCAACGGCCCACAACAACATACTTTTAAAACAAAAATCTTCAGTTCTTCATGGCTTTTGGCAGGAAAATGAAATTATGATTGAATGAGGGAATGAGAATATATTTCCTCAAAGCTGGACAATATGTATAGCAATCGTTAAAATTGACACAATGTCCAATTAAGTTACCAAACTTCTTTCCCTTACAAATGTGTAAGTTGGGCTTTGGGGCCACTCAAGATGCTTACCTATTTTCTACATGAAAGTAATTTAAAATGTATTTACAAGTTCAGATTTTGTAACGGTTTTTGAGATAGTCTTCCAAATCAAGTCTGGGAAGTACAAGCCTACTCCTTCCTGTGTAATTCTGATGACTCCTGCTAAATGTCACCATTTTTAACCTGTCCTAGGAGCTCTGGTAGCATAGTGCCTAAGGCACTTGACTGCTAACCAGGAGGCTGGCGGTTCAAACCCACCAGCCACTCCTCGGAAGGAAGGTTGGGCAATCCTACTTCCGTAGTGATAACTGCCTTGGAAACCCAAGGAGGGGTTGCTAGGAGTCGGGGACGACTCGACGGCAAATAACAACAACAACAACAACATAACAAACTGTCTATTAGAGCACTGGACAGATGGGTCAGAAATTTCAGTGATTAGAGATCATTAGACCATCAACCCTGATTGACCTGCAATGTCCAACCTGGTTAGTGACAGGCTGATGGCTGCTCCTATTCCTTACTTCCACGTCATGACCTGCAGCCATTGTAAAGCTTCAAGGCAAGGATATTTTTCTTACAAAAAAGCCTGAAAATACTTGGTGTCAATGAACAGAGCTAACAGGTTAGACATAAAAATACACTTGAGATGGCTATCAAATCCTTAATTTGGTTAATTAGGGAATAAACAAAAAAAAATACAATTCAACATCTTAGTTTTATTTTATTCACACTCGTTATGTATTTTTAAGGGTGTTTGTACTAAAACTGTACATCTACGCATGTATGAGAATATATACATATATTTACTTGGGGAGTATATGTTGTATGAAGTATCCTTTTGATTACATATGTTCACTACTTAATTTGTTGTTGTTTGTTGTTATATGCCATTGAGTCATCTCCAAGTCATAGCGACATTATATATGACAGAACAAAACTACTTAATTTAGGCCTATTAAAATAGGGCAAGTGATATATAATGTGCTAACAGGGAGAACATAAGACAATTTGTAGTTTTATTCCTATTTGGTTAAAAAATAAACCAAAAAAATGACCTATTGCCTACATGTCTCCATAAAATTAAACCACAATATTGATAAAACCAAGAGAATTTCAAATGAGAAAAAAAAATCTCATAAAAATAAAATGGAGGCTGTGCAATTTAGAAGCTTACAGAAGCATTTTCACAGGATTGTATAAAAATATTACACAATATGTATTCTCTGTGAAAGAATATTTACTCTTTAATCAATCTCTGAATATACTGGAAATTGATCATCAAACTTCATTTTGTTTTATGATATGAAATTATTTACAAACTCAATACCAACAAGAATTTTAAAAAATAAATTAACCAAAAGTAAGATGGCCAGTAAATGTTTTGTAGGTTAATTGAGTCAGAGAAGTGGGTCCTTATTCATCCTGGTAAAAATTGAGTCCATAAGTAGAGTACTCACATTTTCCTGCAATCCTTACTTTAAATCAGTGTGATCTTAACAGCTATTTCCAGGCATTTCACTGCCAATGTTTTAATGGTAAAATTGATGGCACTGGATTCAGGCATCTTCCCAAAACAAATGAGGATACGCTACACAAACCCTTTTTATGAAACAAATAGGGTATAAGATTAATGGAGAAATTATGAGAATATAAGGGTATAAGAGAATAAAATTGGAGATCTTGTTCTAATTAACTGTCAGTTATGCCAAATGAAAATGCATTAAATGAAAAACAAAAATCTTCTGGTCATTTCATCTCTTTTTATAATGTAGAAGTTTTTGAAGTCAATCTCCAACTGGGGGTGCAGAACATCTTTTTCCTTCAAATAATGAAACTAAAATGCCCTAATACCTGCACTAGGTGAAAGAATTTCTATGGGGTTTTCCATAAAAATTTAAATTAAACAAGGTAACTCTTTTCTAAAACATTCCTGGCAAGCAAGGAAGGGGGCAGTAAAGACTTTGAGTTTTAATTTTCTTTTTTAAGATGGCAAATCCTAGAAAATTCAACTAGAAATTTCCCAGAATTGCAGGGCAGGCCTGAACCTTGAAACACTGAGAAGGTTTAAGTCTACCTCCTTGGAGATTCATACACTCAACCATCCTGAGACAGTAAGAACTCTTATAGAAGGCCCTGTAATTCTGATGTTTTAACATCCCTTCTGATCCAGAATTTCTTTAGCATACCTAAGGAATATAACTTCTCTAAAATTCTGAAACTTCTATAACCAAATTTAGAATTCAATTTCACATTCACAGATCCTTGTGAATAAACTCCAAATCTAGGCTCTTTAATCAATTGGATTTGAGATGGCATGCCAAGGTGATTACAGCCAGATATATACAAAGGGTCCTGATGAAATGAAAATTGACCTTCCTGTCTCTTAAAAAATAAAAATCAAACTTGAACAATCCTCCCTGTGAACTCCAACATGAATGATGTTGTTGATGGCAAAACCCCAGTAACATGTTCTGATCAGCAGGGGAGCTTTTGGGCGAAAACGATGATCAGAGTAATAAATCATCAGGCTACTCAGGCCAACAGTTCAGAAAACTTGAAAACAAGAAAGCGCCTCTCTTCATTCTACTTGATGGAACCAACCAGCACAATTAAGAATCCATGGGTTAATGTCTTGCAATGTGACAACAGTCTATGATACACTGTCAGTGAAAGGCCAGTAATGCCTGGAAGAACATGGTCGTTTGCAAATTGTGGTGCCTTGGGCTGCTTCCTTTAACACACAGAGGTTTTCTTTGACTTCCCTTTGTGGTTCCCACACACCCAAAAGCTCTATAAATGGGAGAAGCTCACAGGATCACAAGAGTTGAGAGCTAGCTTCCTGCTTTGTTATCTATGCAGGGCTCATTATTGGTATGAAGAACAGGGATGAACCTAGAAAACTAGATGTCTCTGTCCCAAGAGACCTCCGATCCTGTTAAGCAGAGCAGATCTCTTCGGCATTCAATATTTGGCTGGGCACAGAACTTATTTTACTGCTGGAAGGTGTTTCATCTCTGTCTCCAGATGACCTTTGGTCTGTCTTTCCTGCTGGCTGGAGGAATTTCTGATGCCTGCAGGCAAAGAGGACACACCTAATCCATGCACGGAAGCTTTCAGAAACAGAGGAGTTAAAGAGCTTTTTGCAAGGGTGGAAGAACTGGTAGAACACAAGCATGAAAAGAATGGCTGTACAGTACCCAATGAACAGCTGCAGAATCAAGAGGGGTGCACACACATACATATAGATGTCAGTCTTGTGAAGGTACCACATGAGGAGGAGGAAGGCATTCTCAATGAATCTCACCATGTAGTACACCAGCAACCGATACCAGTTCTGGGACTTGCTAATGAGATCTGGGTTGTTGATTTTCAGCTGCACAGCTGACCAGCAGAACATGTTGATGCCAGCATAGAGCAAGGTGAGGAAGCATAGAACGATGGTGGTACCCACTCGACTGAGTGCTTTCTCGATGTTCTCAGGGAATGGGGAGCCACTGCACCAGAAGAAGATCCAGGGGAACAAGAAGAAGCTCACAAAGTTGACAAACACATCAACCACCACCCAGGTCTTCAGGACAGAGGTAAAGAGGACCAGGACCACGACTCGAGTGGCAATTTCAAAGCTCCTCCAGAAGAAAATGCAGACGTAGGCGAGAGGCTTCACTTTGACCTCGTATTCATCATATTTGATCTTGATGGCTAGGATGTTACAGCGCAAGGCTCCATACACAATGGACAACAGGGATAGAGTCATGAAGAGGCCTGGAGAGAGAAGAAAAAGAGCACTTTCAAGTCTCACCTCCACCAAGAATCCTACTGTGGCAGACATACTGTCAGTTCTTTGCCCATATTCTTTGAACCCTTCTGTTTTATGTGCAACAGACTGACTTTCAGTAGTCAGTATGCACATCACTGTGTGTCTGAGGGACTTTTCTGGAACTGAAGAAGGCTGTTCTTCCTAGGAGCCTGGCAGGCTGAAGTGCTGAGGAATTAACACCCCTGGGAGAGCCCCCAGTCAATGACTAATGAAAGCTGGAGTATAACTAGCCCAGCTCCCTGACTTCTTAGGAAGAATAACTCTGAGGCATGTGTTCTATATCATTTCCCAGTATATGCTGATATGACTGATTTCTATGTGACAGCTGCCTGAAGGAGTCCCTGGGTGGTGCAAATGGTTAAGTGTGTGACTCCTGGCTGAAAGGCTGGCAGTTCAAGCCCACCCAGAGGCATCACAGAAGACAGGCCTGGCAATCTGCTTCTGAAAGGTCACAGCCCTGAAAACACTACGGAGCAGTTCCATCTACTCTGCACACACGGGGTCATCATGAGTTGGCATTGACTTGACAGCAACTAACAACAACAAAATTGTCTCAATAACATAACTTCTGTTAACTGCCTCCCTTTTCCTGTCTCATTTTCCTTCTTCCACTTCCAAAGTGTTCCCTACTCTTTCCAAAATAACTGCATGTACTCAAATCCTGTCTCAGGGCATGCTTCAGGAGCAACTAAAATTAAGACACCTTCCTGACAAGATTGCAATCTGTCTGAATATGTAGGGTTCTTTATATGGTCTGTTTTGTCTCCTCAATTGGCTGATGAGCTTCTGGGGAGCCAATACTGTGTCTGATACTTCTTCTTGATGACCCTCAACACACAGCAGTAATACGTACATAAACAGAAGGCACACAATAACAAATTGGTCAGTGAGCACCTCTCTATCTGTGGAACTTCTGTTACTTATATGCTGACTACACAATGTTCACTTTCTTTAGTCTTCTGTTATATTCATAACTCCTGCAGAGAGTTGAAGAAATAAGAACTTTACTGTTACTGAGAATAGCTATGTCTTGGGTTGATAGTTCCTAATGTTTTCAGAAGTCCCAATTTTAGCTGTTTAATTCTTAAAATGACTTATGGATAATGGGTTTTTCCAGTTTATAAGAAGCAATAGTTTGTGGGGACAAGATGTGGCTCATTTAAATGAAGCATGGTTGGGCAATCTACTTCCGTAGAGATACCGCCTGGAAACCCAAGGAGGGGTCGCTATGAGTCAGAATTGACTCCATAGCACATAACAACAACAAATAACAACAACACCCATGTTCAAGACCACAATATTGCTGGTTTTGAATTCTAATATGTAAGAATGTACTGCCTATACATGAGCACAGACTGTGTGTCAACATGGAAATATCACTTACTACAGGCTGCCAGCAACTCCACATATTGGAGCAAGGAAGGAAGCAGGGTTTTGAGTTAGGAACCAAGAGCCTGGCTCTGGTTCTACTCTTCTCTCACCTGCTTACATGGGGAAAATTACAACCTCTCAGAGTTCAGTTTTCTCACACATAATATTGAGACGATAATACTTTCCATGCCTGTTTGTTAAAATGCAGTCTACGTAACATCATCCATGCAACACTGTCCATGTAACACAGTTTGCTCTACTTAATTGTATAACTTTAAATGCATGGGAATAAAGTGATTTTTTCCTTATTAAAGTTCTAAAACAACACAAAAACATCTATATTTTGTGGACATAAAAACTGAACTTTGGTATTTATCCTCCTGGGAAAACCTCAATTTTATGCAAAGCATCAAGTTTTTGCATAGCCTTTTGGTGCCGATTTAAACTCCTGCCATCATTCACTGGAAAGACTAAACAAACAAACAAACAAATAAACCCACTGCCACTGAGTCAATTCCAAAGCATAGCAACCTTACAGAACAAAGTAGAAATTAACCATAAGGGCTGCCATGCCTGTAAATATTTACAGAATCAGACTGCCTTGTCTTTCTCCTACAGAGCAGCTGGTGGATTCAAATCAACAACCTTTTGGTTAGCCTCAATGCTTTAACCATAGTGCCACCAAAGCTCCTGGAAAGATTGACATCTACTAATCAAATTTAAGATAAAAACACCATCACAGGAGTATAATGAAAAGTAATTGGACTGATTTATTTTTTCTGAGATTTTAATTTGGTGGAACATTTTAAAGCAATACATATTAAGGATATAGTTTTATATTTGTGGTCAAAAATTTCTATATCCTGAGGATACACTACTGAATCATTTATTTAGCCTTTCTGTTTTCTCCACTATAAGAAAAGTACTTTAAATGTAGAAGATATGCTAAGCGTAAAGAATTACAATGCACATTTATATATTCATGCACATATAATATTTCTATTGTTACATTTATGATACTTAACTCCAAGTCATTTATTCCTTTTAACAATACAATTACCCAAATAATTGTTAAAAAATCTATCCATTTTTCTCTTGTGGGGTCAATTATTTCCAAATTATATCATTTTTCTCTATCAAGAAAATGAGCCAATTTTTTGTCCAATTGGTACATAGTAAAAATCAACCACTGAAGTCTTCTGAGAATGCAGAGAAATGATCTTGAAATCATTAACTTCAGGCATCACTCTTACTACTGTTGGGTGCTCAGTATATAATGTCACAGATAGAAAGGGTTCCAGGAAGGGAAATATACTGGGGAAATAGAAAGCTTTAGAAAATGCTTAGGCTATACAGTTTTTCCTCTAGGATTAAGCTGTTATATAATGAATGTGTAGGATGATGCTCATGCAAATACTCTCTTACTCAGGTTTACATAGAGGAAATTCACCTGATACCATCTCCTAAACTTATCTTCCCAAAGTCAACGTAAAAGGGGATCAGTTGGCAGTCCCACCCATTTAATTAAGTACCCCTTCACAGAAGTCTAACATTCCTAGGTGTGTGTGTATGGGTGTGTGTGCTATTTTTATCTTTTATTTGAAGGCAAGACATCACTTTAGGCAAAGCTTAAAGGTTTTGGCAATATTCCAAACACCTGCCTTGTCTAAAAAGCCTTATCCCACACAATTCCAAGCCAAATGAACTCCTTCCAAATGAACTCTCTTCCTCCTTCAAAACTGTTACCATTAAGCATAAATTCACTCATTTCTAGACTTGGCACCATGAACTTAATCTTTATGCAAAGTAATGGAGAACATTTTGTTCCCCGGGATTCCTTTTTCTATATGTAAGACAAGGAGAACAATTTCTCTATTGCTTTGGAGAGGTGAGGGAGGCTGCCCACAAGATGGAGGATGGTAAAAGTTTGTTCTTTGTAATGTGACTACTCTCTATAGACCATACATCTTTTAGTTGCACAATAAGAATCAGCATGAATCCAACTGTCATAATGTGGAGATTGATCCCACATTTCCACGTTTCAACCTTCATCGGATGCCCCCAAGGGGCATGCCTCTCTCTTTATGAACCAAGCAACCCAGAAGTAGGTCAGAGTTCACAGGTTAAAAGGATACATCTTTCAGACTGCCAAATAAGCAGATGCCCGGCTCAAGTTTGAGGAGTTTATTTGATACCCCAACTTCCTGGCCTAGTGGCCATCAATTTGGGGCTGTTTTCCCACTATACCTTCTGGATGCCAGCGGCAAGCCCAGGAGTCCATACAACATGCTTTTATTTATTTATTTATTTTGACTTGCTGGCTCCCGCTGCCCATTTACATTCAATAATTCCCTGGAATGACTCACAGAACTCACAGAGATTATACCACACTTACGACCAAAGATTTATTATAACCAAAAAGAATACAAATGAAGAAACACATAGGTTGAGGTATGGGATGGTTTCCATCATGAAGCTTCCATATCCCACAGAACGCGCTACCCAAGAGCAGATATTCTCACCTAAACTAGGAAGCTCTGTGAGCCTTAATGTTCTGGGCTTTTATCAGCTAGGCATGAGTAATAAGTTAAATCATGTTTCCCGAGGCTAACTGATATCAGTCTCCCAGGGGAGTCTTTTCTAGTCTAGACAGAACCCTATTACCAGAAAAAATTCTCAGGTGTGGCCTGGAAGTCCCAGACCAATGAACCTCAATTATGCCAAGGGTCATCTCTCCAGAGCCAAGGACAAAAGGTACCTTACTGAAGGTAAAACTAAGTCTTCTACCCTACATTAGTAAAGTGATAGAACTCATAAAATGCTTGGGTGAAATAGACATTTCATAAAAAAATAGTGTATGACTTCAAGGGGGACCTGAGGCAGCCTCATGTGGAGTGCAGTGGCAGAGGGAAACTAGAGGAAGTAAGCCCAATTCAGAAAATTGTAACTTTAACCAAATTTCAGAGGGACAGTGATTCTTAGTTCTTTCCCTCTCAATTCAATTAAAGTATTTTTCTTACTATTTAAAGCCAGGCTCTCCACCTGTACCATTCTATCACTTGGCTCCTTCTTAAGTACCTTGCTCTAACACCTTTCCCTTCTAAATCTTCAACTGGTCCATCTCTATTGTCTATTTTTCCCAAGTGTGTGAATATGCCTAAATCTGCTGCATTAAAAAAATAAATAAATAAAAGTCTTTTACAGGCAAAAATAAAAAAGTATAAAATTGTTGAAATTATGTGATGAATACATGAGGTTTCATTATAATATCCTCTCAATCTTTTCGTACAGTGGAAAACTTCTATGGGAATGAAGCTAAAGGAAAGGTAGGGTGGAAGGGGAGGAAGAAAGAAAGAGTGAAGGACTTGAGGAAGTGAGGCAGGAGCTCTTGCTTTACTCTGCACTTCTTTCTGTCTACTACTGGGCTCTCTTTGACACATTTCAGCTGGCCCTCCTGTGCTATCTCTAATCAAAACACTCACTTCCTAATCCTCAACTCCTTGCACTCTGAATTCTGGTCTTGCCACTCTACTGAAACTATTCTCAGGTTTACAATGGCATTTTAATGTCCACATCCCATGAATTCCTTTAATTCCTCTTCCCTGACCTTTCTGCAACATTTGATATCGCTCACTCTCACTTTCCTGAAACTCTTCCCACAGCAATGATCACAGCATTTTCTCATAATCCTCCTCTCACTTTCCTCATGGCTCCTTCTCAGTCTCCTTCATAGGTACATCTTTCTCTCCCCACTTAGGAACCATGGTTTTATTTTCCCTTTCTATATAGTCTTCAATATTCAAGGGTCTACCATATTTCTTTTCCTATATATCCTATAGATGCAATAATAATAATAATAATAATAATAATAATAATAATAAAAGAACAAAACTTATCTTTCCTTAGAAGTCTCTGCTTACATTGCCTCTAGCAGTCCATGACAGCATCACCCCTACATCATCCTATCTAGCAATCTATGTGTTAGCTAGGACTCTTCACTTTCTTTTCTCATTACATCCAATAGATCTCTAAGCCCTTGCTACTCAGTGTGATCCATGGACCAGCAGGTTCAGCACTGAAGTACCTCACTTCAGACCCACTAACTCAGAATGTGCATGTTAACAGGAGTCTCCAGATGATCTGTATGCCCATTTAAGTTTGGGAAGCACTACTATTATCCCTACCAACACTACTTCTGTTTTTAACTGTCACTTGTTAACTCTCAAAGGGCTCTTGCCACAGGGTCCTAAATGATTTGCTTACTTGTCATCAGCCTTCCTCTTTCTACTCTTTATCTGTCTGGCTAGCTCCTACTTGCTCTTCAAGTTTCAGTTAAAGTGTCACCTCATTAATGATGGCTTCCTGAGCCTTTTATTCAATTACATTCAGTCAGTTGTATAAGTTACTTTCAAGACTCCTCCAAGCTCACTTAACTTCTACTCTATTGGTTCCTCCAAGCCACCTGTGTATATCTTTATCTTATCACTTGGTACCTTTACTTGTCTATTTCCTATCAGAGTGCAATCTCCTAGAGGTAGCTACTGTGTAACAGATTTTTACCACCAGCACCTTTCACAGTGCCTGGTACAAAGTAAGTAATCAATATATATATATGCTGAATGAATGAATAAAAGAAAAATGCACGAGCTATGATTTGCCCTTTTTTTCAACAATGAATGAGGAACTTAATCTCCAAATTTCACACAAACAATTGTAGTGGACGATGTGAACTCTCAAAGTCCCTTACTATAGGATAGATTTAGAGTTATATGCAAATACATCTGCCTCCATGTGCCTTTCTCAATTATCACATTGCACCTGTTTCCTCTATTACTTGACAAGTATGCTCTAAATTAGGGAAGGCCTTTGAGACTTAATTTTACATTCTAAAATTGTTCTTTTTAGAATAAATCAAAGGTCCACAACAAGCTGCAATATGCTGACAACACAACTTTGCTTGCTGAAAGTGAGCATGACATGAAGCACTTACTGATGAAGACTGACGAATACAGTCTGCTCTATGGATTACATCTCAATATAAAGAAAGCAAAAATCCTCACAACTGGGCCTATAAGCAGCATCATAATATATGGAGAGAACACTGAAGCTGTCAAAAACTTCACATTGCTTGGTTCTACAATTGACGCCAATGGAAGCAGCACTCAGGACATCAGATGACATATAGCACTGGGCAAGTCAGCTGCAAAGGACCTCTTTAAAATGCTGAGGAGCAAAGATGTCTCCTTGAGGACTAAGATATGCCTGACACAAGCCATGATATTTTCAATCACCTCATATGCACGTGAGAGTTGGACAATGAATAAGGAAGACCAAGGAAGAATTGATGCTTTTGAGTTGTGGTGCTGGTGAAGAATGCTGAAAGTACCAGGGACTGCTGAAAGAACTAACAAATCTGTCCTGGAGGAAGTGCAGCTGGAATGCTCCTTGGAAGTGAGAATGGCCAGACTTCGTCTCACCTACTTTGGCCATGTTATCAGAAGAGACGATTCCCTGGAGAAAGATGTCATGCTTGGTAAGGTGAAGTGTTGACAAAAGAGGGGAAGGCCCTCAATGAGATGGACTGACATAGTGGCTGCGGTGATGGGCTCAAGTATAGCAGGGATCGTGGAGCTAGCGCAGGACTGGGTGGGGTTTCATTCTGCTGTGCATAGAGTTGCTATGAGTTGGACACGACTCAATGGCACCTAACAACAACAACAACAACAACAAAGGTCTACAAAACAGGGAGATACAGGACCATGGGAGTGACTAAAGAAGCTAAGTGTGGCTTCAAAATGTGAGGGCCAACTGAAATATCTCGGCAGTTTTGTGTCTGCATGGCTAGTTGTTCTTGCTAGATTTCATGGCCTATTCCCTGGGGTTACCATTGGACATTTATTCTACAACTCAATGTTCTGCTTTGACTCCATCTCAGGCCCTGAAAACTGGTCAGAAAACTGTTGATGAAGAGGTTAAAAATGATGGAGACCATCATCATCATCATCATCATCACCATCATCATCATAAAATTGTAGCCACATATGCCTGCCCCCTGCCCCGAGGTGCTGCCACAAATTCTGCTTTTGGTTCTAAATTATAGTTCAAACTCACTATAGATTATACATTGTCCCACATGTGTCCCCAAAAGATCTTCAATATTCAAAGGCCAGATCTGCATAGAATAATTTAATAATAAAAAGAGTAGCCTTATCCACAGTCATCAATAGGCATTTAAACTGACAAAAAAAAAAAATAGTACAAAATTCTATCTTCTCATGCTTTTTGGGTTCCCTAAAAGAAAATAGGGCATCAAAAAGCAGAACGAGGATTTCCATGCCCAGATATGGCAGATTAGTTTCTTTTCAACCAATACTCCTGCCAAGAAAACTAGACAAACATCTGTTTGAAGGCATCAGAAACCTATCAAAGCAACGAGGTTTTATGGGAAAGATATCAGAGATGAGAAAAGTTCCACAAGAGGATTCCAATATCTCAAACTGCTTTTTTCCCTCAAGATGTTTATTTGCCCATAAGAAATCAGGTACTAAGAGACTAAGAAGAATACAGCTTTTAGAAGTGCCTCAAAGCTGGTGGGAGTGGGGATAAATATTGACATTCAGGCCCTACATTGGCTCTGGTATATAACCAAAGCCTTTGGGTGGAAATTCAAGGGGCTAGGCCCTAGGAGTAAGGATGGATCAGAAATAGATAAGCCCCTACAAAGACTGAAGTACAGATTCCAATTGACTCAAGATTTGATTGAGTTAAGCTGATCTGCATCTAGTCCATCTGCCTGCCAGAAACAAAAATAAAATCTCTCTGGAGAAATAGAACTCATCCAGAACCACCAATTATCTGTGGGTTTTTTTTTCTTTCATATAAATATCTGACATTGAGTTAAAAATAACAAATCATACCACCAACAGCAAAAAAAAAAATAAAAAAAATAAAAAAAAAATAAAAATAAAAAAGAAGAAGAAAAAAAGAACTTATCAAAATCCTCTAGTGGTGTAGTGCCTAAGGTGTTTCACTGCTAACCAGAAGGCTGGTGGTTCAAACCCACCACCCACTCCTCGGAAGAAAGAAGGTTGGACAATCTACTTCCCTCTAGGGGAAGATTGCCTTAGAAACCCAAGGAAGGGTCGGTATGAGTCGAATTCAACTCAAAGGCAGTGAGTTTGGTTTTTGGTTTAAGAATGAAAATAGATGATAAAAACATATCCCACAGGAGATACAAATATATATATATATTAATAACCTCACTGCTGTTGAGTCAATTCCAATTCATAGTGACACCCTGTGGTAAATATTTATGGAAGTAGATTGCCCAGTCTTCCTGCTGCAGAGTGACTGGTAGGTTTGAACTGCCAACCTTCTGGTTAGCAGTCAAATGCCTTAGGCACTATGCCAGCAGTACTCCTTATAGGAGATACAGATACTGGGATTATCTGACATGGTGTTAAAAGTAACTATCGTTGTTGTTGTTGTTGTTGTTGTTATGTGCCGTCGAGTCAGATCCGACTCATAGCGACCCCTCCTTGGGTTTCCGAGGCAGTATCACTATGGAATTAGATTGCCCCATCTTCCTTCCGAGGAGTGGCTGGTGGGTTTGAACTGCCAGCCTTCTGGTTAGCAGTCATATGCCTTAGGCACTATGCTACCAGAGCTCCTAACTATCATTAATATGTTCAATAAATTGTATGACAAGATAGCGAATTAGCAGAGACTGAAAACTTTAAAAACTCAAATAAAAATTTTAGAACTGAAAAATATATTTTCAATTAGGAAATCAACCAGTTTACCAGTTGTTGTTGAACTGAATCCAGCTCATGGTGACCTCGTGTATGTCCAAGTAGAGGCTTTTCAATGGCTGAAGTAGATCACCAGGCCTTTCTTCTGAGATGATAATGGATGACTTCAATGTCCAACCTTTCAATTAGCAGCAGAGTAGGTTAACTTTTTGCACCACCAAGGGACTCTGTTACTGTTAGTTGCTGTTGTGTGAGCCCACAACTCAGCCGTGACTCATGGCAACCCCTTACACACTGGAGCCAAACACTGCCTGGCCTGCACTATCCCCATGAACAGTTGTGGATCTGATCATTCTGATCCATAGGGCATTCACTGGATGATTTTTGGAAATAGATTGTGAGCCCTTCCTTCCTAGTGCATCTTTGTCTGGAAGCTCCACTGAAGCCTGTTCAGCATCACAGCAAGCTGCAAGCCTCCAATGATAGACAGGTGAGGGTTGTGTATGGGTTGTACTGGCTGGGAATCAAATCTGGGTCTCTTGCACAGAAGGGGAGAATTATACTACTTAGCAACCAATGCCCTCACAGGAAATCAACAGATGGGTTTAATAGCAGATTAGACACACTGTAAAGATAATTAGCAAACTGGAAGAAAAGTAAAAAAACAAGAAAAAATGCAGATGGAGAAGCAGAGAAGCAAAAAGCATGAGAGACTTATATTTTTGTTGTTAGGTGCCACTGAGTCGCTTCCAGCTCATAGCAACCACATGCACAGCAGAACGAAACACCGCCCAATCCCGCACCAGCTCCATGATCCTTGCTATACTTGAGGCCA
>NW_006922588.1:95325-95960 GCF_000298275.1 Orycteropus afer afer
CATCAGTAAGTGCCTCAAGTCATCCTCATTTTCAGCAAGCAAAGTTGTATCGTCTGCATATCTCAGGTTGTTAATGATTCTTCCTCCAATCCTGACACCACATTTTTCTTCATATAGTCCAGGTTCTCAGATTATTTGCTGAGCACATAGATTGAATAAGTATGGGGAAAGGATACAACTCTGACACACTCCCTTCCTGATTTTAAACCATGCAGTGTCTCCTTGTTCTGTTCGAATGTCAGCCTCCTGGTCAAGGTACAGGTTCCTTATGAGTGTAATCAAGTGTTTGGGAATTCCCATTCTTCTCAATGTCATCCATAATTTGTCATGATCCACACAATCAAATACCTTTGCATAGTCAATAAAGTACAAGTAAACATCTTTCAGGTATTCTTTGCCTTGAGCCAAGATCCATCTGACAGCAGCTATGATATCCCTTGTTCCACGTCTTCTTCTGAATCCAGCTTGTACCTCTGGAAGTTCTCTGTCAATATACTGCTGCAACCATTTTTCAATTATCTTCAGTAAGATCTTACTTGTATGCAATATTAAGGATACTGTTCTATAATTTCCACATTCTGTGGGATCACCTTTCTTTGGAATGGGTACAAATATGGATCTCTTCCAGTCAGTTG
>NW_006922588.1:98012-98739 GCF_000298275.1 Orycteropus afer afer
TACGCAGTAATGTATCAGACAGTGTTTCTCTGCTATTCATAAGGTTTTCCCTGGCCAATCCTTTGAGAAGTAGATGGCCTCTTCCTTGTTCCTAGTCTGTCTCAGTCAGCAAGCTGGGCTGATATCTGTGCAAAAAGTACACCCCACTGGGTTTGAAACACCAGTGGCACAACCTCAAGACTCACAGCAACATGTCACCACAGTAGGACAAACCAACAGACACGTTTGTCTCCCTTAGCAGTTGGAAACCCCTCCAACCACCCTTACCTGGATCCCTGCGGCTAACTCCTCGATCTGTTCCAGTCCCCTTTGCCTTTTCTGTCCTCTCCCTGTTTCCCACCTTCCTGCTTGTGGGGGGTGGCCTGGGTTCCCTCTCCTCACTTGGCTCCCTCCAGTTGAATCCTTGATCTGTTCCTACCCCCTTTGCCTTTTCTGTCCTCTCCCTGCCTTTCCACTTTGGTCCTTGTGGGGCGTGGCCTGGGTTCCCCCTCTTCACTTGGTCCCTGCTGCTGACTCCTTGATCTGCTCCAGTCTCCTTTGCCTTTTTTTTTTGGTCCTCTCCCTGCTTCCCGCCTCACTGCCTATTCTTAGGTCCCTTTTTTTTGTCCTCTCCCTGCTTCCCACCTCACTGCCTGTTCTTAGGTCCCTGGAATCCAAATGGTTGCCATCTGTAAACATTCAAAATGGCTGCACCCTTGGTCACTTTAAATATCCAAAATGGCCGCCA
>NW_006922588.1:99648-101713 GCF_000298275.1 Orycteropus afer afer
GAAGTAGATTGCCCAACCTTCCTTCCAAGGAGTGGCTGGGGGGGTTGAACCACCAGCCTCTTGGTTAGCAGTCAAGTGCCTTAGCCACTATGCTACCAGAGCTCCCTGAGTGGGATAAATAAAAAGAGAACAAAAATTAAGCACATCCTGGTAAAATTGCTGCATACCAAATGCAAAGAAAAAATCATAAATGCAGTCAGAAACAAACAAATAAAAAAACAGATTAACTTAAAAGAAATAGCAATAACAATGCAAGTGACTTCTCAACAGAAAGAATGAATGCCAGAAGGAAAGGAATGATAATCTAAAAGTGGGGGAAATTAATTACTAAAACAGACTTCTATATACTTTGTTGCACATAAGGTTGCTATGAGTTGGAGCCAACTCAACAGCACCTAACAATAAAATAGATTTCTATATTCAAATATGCCTAAGGCATCTGACTGCTAACCAGATGCCCACCAGCCACTCCTCAGAAGGAAGCCTGGGCAATCTACTTCCATAGACATACTGCCTCAGGAACCCAAGGAGGGGTTGCTATGAGTTGAATCAACACGATGACAGTGAGAGTTTGATTTGGTTTTGGTTATACTCAAAGATAAAGGTAAAAGAAAGACGTTTCCATTAATAAATGAGAGAGTTTGTCACCAGTAGAACTGCTCTAAACAATAAAGGAAAGAGAGTATTTTAAGACCAACGAAAGTGATCCCGTGTAGAAGCATGGAAAAACAAGAAATAAACTGACCAAAATGATAAATACAAATCAGTTTTTAAGATGAGCAAAAAGACTTGAACAGGCACTTGACCATACACACACAAATATCAAAATACCCATTAAACATATGAAAAGGCATTCATCCTCATTAGTTATGAAGAAATGTACACTCAAATTACAAAGAGATACTACTACACATCCACTAAATTACTAAAAGTAAAACCAAAGTCTTGGCAAGGATGTGAAACAAGTAAAAGGTCTCATGCACGTCTGCTGTAAGTGTAAAATGGTACAACCACTTTGGCAGTTTCTTCTAAATCTGAACACATATGCATTCGCTATGACTCAGCAATCTGATTTCTGAGTATATATGAAACAGAATTGCATACACACATACAGACACACATGTATATATAAACACACACATTAAATATTATTACAAGAATGTTTAACAGCAGTATTTTTTTCAATAGCCTCAATCTGGAAATACCTTAAACATCAATCCATGGTAGAATGGATCAATAAATTGTGATATATTCATACAATATAATACTATACAGCAATGATAAAGAATGAACTTCTGCTACAAGCCACTACATGGATAAATCTAACAAATATAATGTTGAGCAAAAGAAGCCATATTTCTAAAATACACACTGTAGATCACATTGAGATGTTTCAACCAACGGATGCTGCCCTGGAGGCACTCACTCAGCTATTGCAAGAAAATTGGAAGACAGACAAAAGCAAGCTAACTAAAAACCAGAAAAAAGAAAGAAAAAAAATTGGGGGAGGGCAGGGCAGGATACCCAGGTTCCGTCCAAGCACACAGAGTAGGATGGAGTTCTTGCAGGCCCAGAAGTGGGGTGGGAGTGGGGGATGGCTGAACCTCCATTCCCCAAGCCATCTGGATCCATTCCCCTGGCCAACTGACTGGAAGAGATCCATATTTGTACACATTCCAAAGAAAGGTGATCCACAGAATGTGGAAATTATCAAACAATATCATTGTTTGATAATTGTACTCATGTTGTGATATCACACACAAGTAAAATTTTACTGAAGATAATTGAAAAATGGTTGAAGCAGTATATTGAGACTTCCAGAAATGCAATCAGGATTCAGAAGGGGACGTGGAGCAAGGGATATCATAGCTGATATCAGATGCATCTTGGCTCAAAGGAAAGAATACCAGAAAGATGTTTAATTGTGTTTTATTGACTATGCAAAAGCATTTGATTGTATGGATCATAACAAATTGTAGATAACATTGAGAAGAATGGGAATTCCAGAACACTTAATTGTACTCATGTTGTTGTTGTTGTTGTTAAGTGCCGTTGAGTCGTCTCC
>NW_006922588.1:104970-106521 GCF_000298275.1 Orycteropus afer afer
CCTGCGTTGTCTCTCCTCACCTGTAAGCCTGGGGCTCAAGGCTTTTATCCCCTTCCCTGCTCTTCTGGCCTGCTACTCTGGTGTCCCTGCGTTGTCTCTCCTCATGAGGAACCTGTATATAGACCAGGAGGCTGTCATTTGAACAGAACAAGGGGATACTGCATGGTTTAAAAGCAGGAAGGGAGTGTGTCAAAGTTGTGACCTTTCACCCTACTTAGTCAATCTGTATGCTGAGAAAATAATCCAAGAAGCTGGATTATATGAGGAGGAACATGGCATCAGGATTGGAGGAAGCTCATTAACAACCTGAGATATGCAAATGACACAACTTTGTTTGCTGAATGTGAGGATGACTTAGAGCACGTACTGATGAAGAGTGAAGAATACAGTCTGCAGTATGGATTACACCTCAATATAAACTAAACAAAAATGCTCACAACTGAACCAATAAGCAGCATCACGATAAATGGAGAAAAGATTGAAGTTGTCAAAGACTTCATGTGACTTGGTTCTATAATCAGCGCCAACAGAAGCAGCAGTCAAGACATCAGAAGACATATTGCATTGGGCAAATATTTTGCAAAAGACCCCTTTCAGGTGCTTAAGAACACAGATATCTTCTTGAAGACTAAGATGCACCTAACCCAAGCCATGGTATTTTCAATCCCCTCATATGCATGTGAGAGCTAGACAATGAATAAGGAAGACCAAAGAAGAGTTGATGCTCTTGAGTTGTGGTGTTGGCAAAGAATGCTGAAAGTACCATGGATCGCTAAAAGAACTAACAAGTATGTTTTGGAAGAAGTGCAGCCGGAATGCTCCTTGGAAGTGAGAATGCCAGACTTCATCTCACCTACTTTGGTCATGTTGTCAGAAGGGACCCATTCTCTGGAGAAGGATATCATGCTTGGTAAAGTGGAGGGTCAACGAAAGAGGGGAAGGCCCTCAACAAGATGGATTGACATGCTGGGTGCAGTGATGGGCTCTAGTAGGGATCATGAGGCTGGCACAGGATCAGGCAGTGTTTGGTTCTGTTGTACATAAGGTCACTATGAGTTGGAGATGACTTGATGACACATGACAACACAACAACAAAACAACAGATTGTGTGTGTGTGTGTGTATTTTTAATAAGCAAATCTAATCTAATCTATGGCATGAACTCTGCTTTCTATTTAGTGATAACCCTTTAAAAAGGAGGGTAGGGACAGTGACTAAGAAGGGGCACCCGGGAAGCTTCTGTTATGCTGGTACTCTTCTGTTTCTTGATCTGGATAAAGAATACATGGGTGTATTTACTTTTGATAATTCATCAAGTTTCATACTTATGATGAGTATACTTTTATGCATGCATTTTATACTTCAGTAAAAATGTTTATTTTAAAAATGTAAATAACTACTAGAATGCCTAATAGGCAATCAATAAATGTTTTCTTAGTGCTTGAACAATTTCTCTGAGAAAGATCAGCACGAGGCCAGTCCCCATGAGGCGGAGGTCAAAGATGTCCCAAATGTCCAAACTACCATGCCACTCCATCATTTCAGACATTAA
>NW_006922588.1:107167-115491 GCF_000298275.1 Orycteropus afer afer
GCCAATTGCCAGTCATTATAGGGAATGACTACTACCAGCTGCCCAGCCAAGTTGATACCTGACCTTAACTACCACAGCACCCCAAACAGGCATGGATAATGGGATTTACAAAACATCACAGAATGGAGGACAATGGCTAGAAGGGACACATGAAGTAATTCACTGCACTTAGATTGAATTTTTTAAGGCAAAAGACTATATTATATATAATATATATTATTATAACGATTTTGTTTCAGGGCTATTGTCCTTCCCTAATCCTGGAAAATTGCCAAGTGAAAAACTAACATAGCATATAACCCTACTTAGATCATTATAGCAAAACTGGTTCTACAGATGTAACCAGAATAACACTAATACTGTAAAATAAACCTTTAAGTCTCAGTGACTAAGAGCTTACTGTTACCAACCACCTTGAACACCTATTGGTTTATCAAATAGACATAAAATGAGAACTTTGCCTTCAACACATATTTACATCTTGATTAGTACTCAGAATTGTCATAACAAATATTATGGCCCATGAATCACAGCCCACATGACATGATTATTACTATACACTCGACAATCCACAGAGATCCTGAATGCTTTTCCTATTTCTCTACCAAACATACTTTGATATCTTCCCTAAGGAAACTGAATAAGGTCTCTTCCTGTTCCAAAATCCCACCACTTTCTTATGCTCAAAAGGATTATTGTACTCTTACTCTGTTCCAGGGATTATTTGAAAAATTTTACAGGTACTACTCACTTAATTCTAACAACAATTCTGTAAAGTAAATACTGTTATACTTATTATATAGGTGACATAAATATATTAAATGAATTCCCAGTGATCACTCAGCTAGCAGACAGTCTTGCTCTAGAATGTTTGTGTTAACCACTAGACTCTTCTGCCATCATTAAGTCTTAACAGTTTAGCACTCGGCTGTTAACCGAAAGGTTGCCAGTTTGAACCCAGCTGCTCTGCAAGAGACCCGGTGATCTGCTTCCATGAAGATTATAGTCAAGAAAACCATATGAGGCAGTTCTATGTTGTCATATGGGGTTGATATGAGTCAGAATTGACCCAATGGCACCAGACAACATTTCCTTAGCAGTGGTCTGAGCTCCAATTTTTTTTTCTTCCTTTATCAGTGGGAATTAGGAATCAGGGGCCTGCTACCCTTAAAACTTCCCAGGGCCTCAAAGAGTCTAGAGAATCACCTTTGTAGAGTTGCCCAATTCTTCTTTGCTTCCACTGAGCCCAAATTTCCTATCTATTCTTTATTAAATGAGTATTCTACAGGTAACGACCTCCTGAAATCATGCTTTCCAGGCACCTTGCAGTGGGCGAGCCTCACTGTGTTAAGCTGGTTTCTGGGAATCTCCTCCCAGGTCAGAACCAATGATCAGAAAGAAGCAAGGCAGATCCCTCTATCTGCCCTAGCAACTTGTCCTCCTCCTTCTTTATCATACTGCCTCAGGCAGAGAGAGGGGGCATCAGTGAGTTGAGTTAGAAAAAAGAAAACCTTGCCCTCGATAACCAGACCAAAGAAGTAAGTACCTGGGCCCAAGTGTGAGGCTCTCATCAGGTTATCTAACAGCAAAATGGTAAGAGGACCACTCAGAACCCCAAGACAGCGACTTTCCATTCTACTGCAGATTCTCAGCTAGGTTAAGGCATGGCAGACTCTCTTAAAATGCGATTACTGATATACAATGAACTTCGTAAATAATCGGCATGGCCTCTTGACTCTCCATGACTGAAATTATCTCTTGCATTTTCTGTCTTCCTCAAAACTCAAACCACAGATATTCACAAACATTCGCACACACATGCTTACATCCACTAATCTGTAAACTCCCACAATAATCCTCAGTATAAATTTTTTCCTCAAATATGTTTTCCCCTCCATCTTTTCAAATGCTTTGTTCTGCTCTCCTTATTTAATAGTATATTTTACATGTGTCCATAATTGTAAGTAACAGGAGAACCTTTTGAAAATAGGCAAGATATAAATAATAATAAAAACATAGATAAATAAATGGTGTGTGCCTTGCAGAAAAAAACCCAGTTCTTCTCTGTATGCTTATAACTGCCCAGTGTCTCCAATTATAAGCTGTACTATGTGGGTGAGGAATCAGAGCGTCCTATGCTGGCTTCTTCAACTATAGGCTCTAAAAGGAAACTTGAGGAGTGACGTAAGTAGCACTGCATGCACTAATGAACTCAAGCATAGCCCTGACAACGCGCTGTGTGTAGGTGGGTTGGGAAGTGTATGTCTTCTCATTGAGTACCACTAAGTAACTTCCATTACCGTGTAGTCATCCTACAAAAAAGGAAACCAGAGTAGGAGCTCTGGTAGTGTAGTGCCTAAAGCACTTGACTGCTAACCAGAAGGCTGGCGGTTCAAATCCACCAGCCAGTGCTCGGAAGGAAGATGGGGCAATCTACTTCCATAATAATACTGCCTCGGAAACCCAAGGAGGTATCGCTATGAGTCAGGTCCGACTCGACGGCACATAACAACAACAACCACACACCAGACAAAAGCCAAGCCTGAATGAAAACTCTGGGAAGTACTATGAAAGCATTTCTTCCCTAGTGCATTTAGAGGTGAGTTCATTTTAGGAATAATGATTAGGAACTCATTCTGAAGTCTTACAGGCTTCACACCATCTTACACATTGATATATACTATTATTCAATAGTGCAGACCATTATTTAGATTTCTATAAACCCATTATTGCTGCTTTAATTCTGACTCATAGTGACGCTAGAGGAAAGAATAGAACTGCTCCATAGGGTTTCCAAAGCTGTAATCTTTATGGAAGCAGACTGACACATCTTTCTCCCACAGAGCAGCTAGTGGGTTCAAACCACTAATCTTCTGGTTAGCAGTCAAGCACTTAACCACTGCACCACCAGGGCTCCCTAGATTTGCATAGAAAGATAGATAGGTGGATAGATAGACAGATAGATAGATAGATATAAATAGATATTATTGAGTATAGCTGAAAATGGTTGGTCTTTGGTGCAGACAATCACTAAATGGAATTGTTTTAAGGACTTCTAATAAAGTTAGAAAAGCACCAGACCTTCTAGTCAACTATCAGATATATACAAGTCACTTATTTCTTGGATTTGCAATAGTTAAATAAATTCATACGGGTATAGGTTGATGAAATCAGTATAGGATCCAAATTATAGGCATCTAATATGGAGCAGAGTTTTGAGAAATGTCCACATTGGAAAATTCAATACAATACACCTAAACAAACTTAGGATAAGAAGAAAACAAACTACAATGAAAGTCTTTGTATCTAAAACTTTAAAATAACCTCAAATTTCAAATTAGCCAATCTGCCAATTAGCCAATGCTCTATTTTTAAATAAAATAAAAATATATTAAATTGACATCTCTGATAGAATACAAGCTCAACAAAGACAAGAGATTTTTATTTTGTTCACTGATGCCTTGCACCAAGTATAGTGCCTGGCACATAAAAGGTGCTCAATAAATATTTGGTGAATAAATTAACTGATAAAAGAGATTTGCTATTTTAAAAAGCACTGTATGAAAATCAGTGTTACCTGTCTTCTTCATTTACGAAACCATGTACTACAAACATATTCCATATTACAAATGGATATGGGCCTTTCTGATATGTGTGGGATCTTCTCTAAAGAAGGGTAGAAAGATAAAAAATTCATTTTAAAAAAATATTTTCAATAGTGAGTATGAAAAACATGCAAGTAAAATAGTATTTCTGGTTGACCTCTGTTTAACTAGAAAATTAAATGTCCAGAAATTTCCATTCCCTTCAAAGTTTCATGGCACATTTGTTCAGCTATTTACTCTTACTTTAAAGGAGATGAAATCAGTTAGCCGACTGTTTGCTTAATGTATTATCATCCTTTTTAATAGCATTGGGAGCTCTGGTGGCATAGTGCCTAAGGCATTTGACTGCTAACCAGAAGACTGGCAGTTCAAACCCACCAGCCACTCCTCAAAAGGAAGGTTGGGCAATCTACTTCCATAGTGATACTGCCTCAGAAACCCAAGGAGGGATCGCTGTCAGTAGGACCCAACTCAACAGCAGTGAGTTTGTTTTTATTTTTTTATTTTTGGTTAGTAGCATTAACTAAAATAATTAAAATGCTTTTTAAAAAATGAACAAGAAAACTTAGAAATGAAAAAAAATGTGAGTTTTCCAGATATTCATCACTTTACACAAACACATACACACATGTCCTTTAATTATCCTTGATACTTGGATGCTGGTCCACATATACAATAAGAACTCAGAAAATATTCACAAAGCAGATAATAACAACCAAATTTCCTTAGGTCCAACTCAGAGTAGCCAATCCTCAAAGATTCTAAGATCATGAATTTATTACATCTTACTTTTTCCTAAACATAATGAACACCATGTGCCATCATAATAACTCTATCATAAGATGCTTTGAATTTATGTTTAATATTATTTTCCCCAGAGAAAATTCAATTGTATTCTGTAGACTCAGTCTAAATTACTTCCAGGTCTCTTGAGGCAAAGGCAGAAATATCACAAGCAGCTTCCAATCTGAAGCAAGCATTAAAAAGTTACTCATCTATGGAAATATAAGGATTGGCTCTCTAAATGTTTCTCAGTCTGCTCCATGCTGTAGAAGTGAAGAATCAGCCTTAACAAGGACAGGCCAGCAATTCTAAGGACTATTATCCACATTAACATAGCTATGTGAGCCAGTTTGGCCCTTTCCATGTGTTTCCATTGTCCATCTGCAAATCTCCAGCCTTTAGCCAACCTTTCATTTCCCTACCCAGCAGCCTGGAATATCTTTGACTGCAGATGATACAGACAGATTGAGTCAGTCACAACTGAGAAATAAAAATGTTAATTCAGTTAAATGTTTTAGAAAGCTTATAATTTACACACATGTCAGTCACCAGGCTAGATTGATACTATTAGATATATGCTTAAGGAAGTAAAAGAAAAAAAAATTGTGTTTGCAGTAATATATGAGGAGTACTACTTTTTGTCCTCAAACTCAAGTTCTTCCTTTGGGAGAGTAAGTAGACACACAAAAACTGGGTTTGGGTTTGTTAAAAAGATCAACAAAATTGATAAACCTCTAGCTAGACTAATCAAAAAACAAAGACAGTGGTCTCTACTCAACAAGAGCAAAAGGGAAAAAAGGAAACCAAAGACTCAAAGAAGAAACTATTCTACAGGACAGTCTACCCAAACAATGGTCTCACCTTGAAATCAGAATTAGATAGTGTCTGGCTCCCATTAAGGAGCTATAGTGGTACAGTGTTTAAAGCATTCAGCTGCCAACCAAAAGGTCGGCAGTTGGAACCCATCAACCATTCTGTGGGAGAAAAATGAGGTTGTCTGTTTTTGTAAAGATTTACAGCCTTGGAAACCCATGGGGCAGTTCTACTCTGTCCTATAGGCACTATGAGCCAGAATGGACTCAATGGCAGTGGGTTTGGCTACCATTACTGACTGTTCTAATCAGGGTCACAATGGATGGACCCTGATAGAACGGGAGAAAAATGTAGAAGAGAACCTCAAATTCTTAAAAAAAAAAAAAAAAAGAAGAAGAAGAAGAAGAAAGGTCTATTGGTCTATTGGATTGGTTGAGACCAAACGATTACCCCAGACTATTTCTCTGAGACACTCTTCAAATCTTGAACCAAAACTAACCCCTAACAATTCACCTTGTAACTAAATAAAAAATTGGCTAAAAAAATAATGACTATCACCCATAAGTACTGTGCTCCTTTATAAATCACCTCTGTGAGACCAAATGGTGAACAATTACTTTAAAAGAAAGATGAGGAGGTAAGGGGGGAGGGAAACTAGATTAATGGAAATGGAACAACCAGAACAAAAATGATTATGTTTAGACACTGTGAATAATATAACCAATGTCACTGAACAACTTGTGTAGAAATTGTTAAATGGGAACCTAAACTGATGTGTAAATCCTCACCAAAAATACTATAAAATATTATTTAGAAAAAAGAGAGTGAGAGAGAGAACATTAATTACTGTTACTGGAAATGAAAAAAAGAGGATATACTACAGTTCTACAGATAGTAAATATATAAAGGAATATTATAAACAACTTTTTGCCAGTAATTTCAAAAAACTTGTGTATATTGAGCAAATTCTTTGAAAAATACAAGTTACCAAAACTGACACATGATGAAATTAAAATTTTGAATATCTGTGTATCTTATTAATTAAATTAAATACATTATCAAAAATCTTTGTGCAGAGAGAAAAATAATGCATCACTGTTTTGCATTAAGATCAGAAGAAGCAAAAACAGAATCCAAGTTCACTTTAATTGCCTTTTGTAATGTTGTAAATTTCATTGATACCATTAAAGTTATCAGTGCTATGCACATACTAAAAATGTAGTCACTTATCTCTTGCAGTCTTGCTGTCTAGTACAGTGACCCTTAAAGGGAACTCTCCTTAAATATATGATTAATACTACAGATGATCTACTGATCATCTTAGATTCAACTAATGCTCACCAAGGGCCTGCACCACATACCAATGTTTCAACACATCTCATTTAATTTCCTAACAATCCTGTGAAACCTGTGTTGATATGTGCAGTTTATAAATGAAGATGTTTGCAACATCACCTTGATCAAATAGCGGTTTGGCAGTAGACAGCCCACCGGCCCAAGATCCTGACCCAACAACAACAAAAAAAACAACACTGCCATAGAGTCAGATCCGACCCATAGAGACCCTTGGGTTTCTGAGGCAGTTATCACTATGGAAGTATACTGCCCAGCCTTCCCTTTGAGGAGTGGTTGGTGGGTTTGAATGACCAGCCTTCTGGTTAGCAGTCAAATGCATTAGGCACTATGCCACCAGAGCTCCCAGATCCAGAGCCTTTAAATAAAGTAGTAGCTGTGAGTGAGAGTGTGCCTCCTGAATAGCACATCCAATGATCCCCTAGAACTGTGGAAAAACCTCCAGGCAAGAATGTAATACTATACTCTTTGGCCTCAGACCTCTCCAGTCCTCCATTATCCAACAGTATCCACCCATTTGTCTGAACCATCTAGATTTCTCAATGAGTTCCCATGTTTTTCCATAGAAATTCAATTCAAAACCTACTTAGGACAGAAAAAGGGAAGGAAAGGAGAGAAAAGTGAGCTAAGAAGGAAGAGAAGGAATAAAATAGACCTTTTAACATTTCAATCATCCATGGGTGGTAAGTGCTTGACCACTAGTAGAAATACTGGTTGTTCCAACCTACCCAGGAGGCATCTTGGAAGACAGGTCCAGCAATCTGTTTCCAAAAGGTCAAAACCTTGAAAATCCTGCAGATCAGTTCTACTCTGCACAGAAGTCACCCTGAGTCAGAATCAACTTGTTGGCAACAAGCAACAACTAATCAAAATGTTGACAGTTTGAACCCATCCAGCAGCACTGTGGAAGAAAGGCCTAGCAATCTGCTTCCATAAAGACTACAGCCAAGAAAATCCTATGGAGCTTCATTTTACTCTGCAATATATGGGGTCACCATCATTCAGAACCGACTCAACAATAATAGGTTTGGTTGTTTGGGCTATCCTTTTTTTTTTTTTTTAACATTTCAAAGTACTTTCATATCCATTATCTGCTTCATCCTCCTAAGATGGTTAACGAGGCAAACATTGTCACTTCTACTTTATAAAAAAGAATCTGAGCTTATTGGAGCTTAAATTCTAAATCACTTGCTTTGTGAAATACAGTGGAAGACCTAACTCCATTTTGAGTCTTGACATAAGTTCAGAGGCCATCTGAGGTCTTTCTGATCATTAAATCAGCAATGTGGCTATGCTTTGTTGTTGTTGTTGTTATGTGCCGTTGAGTCAGACCTGACTCATAGTAACCCCTCCTTGGGTTTCCAAGGTGGTATCACTATGGAAGTAGACTGCCCAATCTTCCTTCTGAGGAGTAGATGGTGGGTTTGAACCACCAGCCTCCTGGTTAGCAGTCAAATGCCTTAGGCACTATGCCACCAGAGCTTAAACAAGTCCAGGGCAAACCTAGGGAAGGGTAGTTTGCCCTCAGGAAGAGTGTGGTTGAAAGTAGGTTACAACTCCAAGACAACCCCAGACAGGGGCATTTTTGCCCTCAGACTTACACAAAGAACCAAGGAACTTGCCTAGATGTATCCTTAATGATCTACCCAAAATAACTGTTGTTATCTAATTTAGAAGTTGGGGTCCTGCTGACTATGACTCATGGCCACATGGTCACATAGCCAGGTGGTCAAACCCCATAACCAATTCAGTAGGACCTTTTTTTTTTTT
>NW_006922588.1:116221-117531 GCF_000298275.1 Orycteropus afer afer
CCTGGGGTCATGTAGGCTGAGGGTCCCAATAGTCCTTTGGATTAATTGATTCCATGTGTCTTTGATTTTCTTCATTCTTCTTTGTTCCAGATGAGGAGAGAACAATAGTTGCATCTTAGATGGCTGCTTGAAAGTTTTTAAGACTCCAGTCAGTACTCGTTAAAGTAGGATGTAGAGCAATGTTTCTACATACTATGTTATGCCAATTAAGCTTGATGTTCCCCTGCAACCATGGTCCTGAGACTGTAGGCCCAGTGATTGATTCACTCACTCAAGGTGCTTGGATATGGCTAAGAAGTTTTCATAAATTTGTCACTCATTAGATCTATTATATATATGGAAATGTTTATAGCACATACAAATGTATATGTAGAAATACTGTCAGCCAAACCTATGTCTGGTCATGGGTATATTACTGTTCACCTATCCATTCCTGATCCTCTTGCTTGTCTACCTATGTATCCACCTGTAGATCGATGTTTGTTATTATTGATAATGCAGTATGGTGTATATAATAGTATTTACCCTTGTTGTCTGTACCTCTTGTGCACCTCTCTGTCTTCCTTTTCCTTAGTGATATTGTGCTGGTCCCACACTTTGTTATGTTGCCTTTCCCTTCACCCAAATAAACATGTGTTTCTTAACTAGCTAGTAATTTTTCTTCCCTTCTCTTCCCCTCCCATGCCTGGAAAACAACAAAGAAAAGTTCCTTCCATGTAAAAACCTTTTCTTGACTTTTTATAATAATGGACTCATACAATATTTGTCCTTCTGTGACTGACTTATTTCACTTAGCATAATGTCCTGCAGGTTCATCCATGTTATGAGGAGTACTGCAGATCCTTCATTATTTTTTAACATTGTATAGTACTCCACTGTGTGGCTGCCTGAATATCTTCTTTGGTGAAGTGTCTGATCATGTTCTTTGCCCATTTTTAACTGGATTGCTTGTCTTTTTGATGTTGAAGTGTTGATGTTTTCTATAAATTTTAGAGATAAGTCACTTGTCAGATATGTCATTGATAAATATTTTTTCCCAATCTGTAGATTCTCTTTTTACTCATTTGGAGAAGTCTTTGGATGTGCATAAGAATTGAATTTTTAGAAGGTCCCAATCATCTAGATTATCTTCTGCTTTTTGTGCATTTTGGGATATGTTTTGATAGTCTATTTATTGGCATAAATTAGGGCTCTTAAGTTTGCTCTTTTTTTTTTTTTTTGATGATCTATCTAGTATTAGGTTTTACATATAGTTCTTTGATCCAGCTTGATTTAGTTTTTGAGTATGGTGTGAGGTATGGATCTTGTTT
>NW_006922588.1:118172-119578 GCF_000298275.1 Orycteropus afer afer
GATGTACAGGAATCTAACAGATTTTATATGTTGATCTTGTATCTTGCCACTTTGCTGAATCTTTCAATGGATTCCAGATGTTTTCTTGCTGAGTCTTTTTGTTTTTCTATATATAGGATTAGATAATCTGCACATAGATATGGTTTTATGCCTTCTTTGCCAATTTGGATGCCTTTTCTTTTTCTTTCTTGCCTTGCTGTGCTAACTAGGACTTCCAATACAAGGTTGACTAGAAGTGATGATGGAGTTCATCCTTGTGTGGTTCCTATTGACAAGCAGAGTGCTTTCAAATCTCTTTCCATTGAGAATAATATTGGCTGTTGTTTTTGCGAATATGCCCTTTATCATGTTGAGGAATTTCCCTTCTATTCCAATTTTGCTGAGAGTTTATATCAGGAATGAGTGCTGGATTATATCAAATGCCTTTTCTGCATCAACTGATATGATCATGTGGTTCATTTCCTTTGTTTTATTTATGTGATTGATTATGTCAATTGTTTTTCTAATGCTGAACCATCCTTGCATACCTGGTATGAATCCCATTTGATCATGGTGTATTATTTTTTTTTTTATGTTGCATTATATTGGCTAGGATTTTGTTGAAGATTTTTGCATCTATATTCATGAGGGATATTGGTCTATAGTTTCCCTTTTTGGTGCTGTCTTTATCTGTTATTGATATCAGGGTTATGCTTGCTTCATAAAATGATTTTGGGAGTATTCCATAATTTTCTATGTTCTGGAATAGTTTAAGTAGAATTGATGTCAGCTCCTCTCTGTTTGGTAGAATTCTTCAGTTAAGCTGTTAGGGACATGGAAGTTTCATGTTGAAAACTTTCCAAGAGTTCCCCTTGGCCTGTGGAGATATTGCCACAAAATATGAAGCAAAACGATTATGAGTCAGACTACATTGGTGTGATGCTAATCTTGCCAACTGAAAAGTGAAAAAAAAAAAAAGGAGGCAGAGACAAGAGGCATCCTGATAACACACTCTGCCCAATCCCTCTACAATAGAGATCCAGAAAAACTGAGTAAAACAGACACAAATAATGATCCTGGAACTTTGAGTCAACTGAGAAGATAAAGAATTAGATTGAGCATTGATTGGAAAGGAAGATGGAGTGAAGTCAGTGACTAGAGAGAGAGAAGAAATCAGGACTAATTGAAGCATGGCCATTTTAAAGCATAGAGGCACCATATACAGACAAGGAGAAAACAACTTCCAGAATCCACATGGTGATAAAGACACAGTGTAGACAGATCTGGAAGAATTCAAGTCAGCTGTAACCACTTCACTGATCATCTCACCCAATGGGTGAGCACCACCATCACCTCCTGCACCACTGGATCAGTGACAGTGGAAAACACCTGCCCATCCCACCTACAGTTTCTCTTCATGACAAACA
>NW_006922588.1:120098-121320 GCF_000298275.1 Orycteropus afer afer
ATATCCTTCCAAGAGCTCAAAGAAACAATAAAGAAAACAAGGAAAAGACAGACAATACCCTTGAAGAATTCAGGAAAATAATACAAGGAAAAAAATGACAAAATAAATAGGCAATTAGAAATCACACAAAAATAGCAATTAGAAATCCAGAAGATGAATACTAAAATTATGGAGAGAAATAACACATTAGAAGGACAAAAAGGTAGAATTGAATTATCTGAAGAATGCATTAGCCAGCTAGAAGACAAATCCCTTGATACCAACTGGTATGAGGAAAAATCAGAAAGAATGAAGAAAACATAAGTGTTATATGGGATGATATAAAGAGAAATAACATATGTCTGATTGGAAATCCAGAACCAGAGGAGGCAAAAATAAATGAATAAATAAATAAAACAGAGAAAACTGTCAAAGACTTCCTAACAGAAAACTTCCCCAATATTAGGAAAGATGAAATGAACACCCAGGAAGCTCAACAGACCCCATACAGGATAGACTCCAAGAGAAAGTTACCAATACATATCATAATCAAAGTTTCCAAAACCAAAGAATCTTGAGAGCAGCTTAGGAAAATTGTTATGTTACCTACAAAGGGCAACCAATAAGACTAAGCTCTGATTTATCAACAGAAACCATACAGGAAGGAAGACAATGGGGTGACATATATAAAACCTTGAAAGAAAAAAAAAAATTTCTAAAAGTTATATATCCAGCAAAATTGTCCCTCAAGTATGATGGTGAAATTGGGACATTCCCAGACAAATAGAAATTAAGAGAATTTGTAAAAACCAGAACAACTTCACAAAGCTCCCTTTGTACATCCTTCAGACAGAAAATCAACAATGGAAGCCAACAATCTGTGACCCTTTCAAATCTGCGATTGTGTATGTATCCCAATCAAAGCCTTTTCCCTGCTTCTGTAGTTCTGACTGTGACAGCGATGAACTGACCTCTCAGTAATAATGATTTTGTGATGATTTCCTTTGTTTTCTATCCTATATAATTAGTCCCATGGCCACTGGTCGGTGGACTCCATTGGGTTTCTGTACTGTGTTCATTCTGATGGTTTCTCTCATCCTGGATAACAGTTTTTTTGTTTTACCTTTGTCTTGTTTAAGACTTAATAAAAGGGTCTCTATAGCTCTGGTGGCATAGTGCCTAAGACATTTGACTGCTAACCAGAAAGCTGGTGGTTCAAACCCACCAGCCACTCCTTGGAAGG
>NW_006922588.1:122960-125395 GCF_000298275.1 Orycteropus afer afer
GGTGGATAGATGGGTGGACAGGCTGAACTATGAGGTATGTCTATGCAGGGGGAAGTGTGTCCAAGGCCGTATGCAGGGTTGGCAGACAATGATTCAACAAGTATATTTGTAGGTTCTGTAAGAATTCCCAGGTTGGCCAATCTACTTCCACAATGATACCACCTCAGAAACCCAAGGAGGGGTCACTATGAATTGGGTGTGACTTGACGGCACATAACAACAACAACAACATAATAGAGCTGACAAGGGGCAAGTTTGTACTTATTTCTTGGACACAGCCAGACACCCAGAGGGAGCGAGTAGTTGGACCCGTGGGCTTGGGACCATAGTTGTAGGGGGCATCAAGCTCAACTGACATAACATACTACACAAAACATTGCTCCACATCCTACTTTGGCGAGTAGTGACTGGGATCTTAAAAGCTTGCGAGCAGCCATCTAGATGCAACAATGGGTCTCTCCTCATTCAGAGCAAAGAAGAGTGAAGAAAATCAAAGATCCATGGAAACAATTAGTCCAAGGGACTAGTATACCATGTGATCCTCTGCCTATACTACAGTGAGACCAGAAGAACTAGATGGTTCCCAGCTACCACTGTCAACCACTCAGAGGGGGATCTATGTAGGAGATCCTAGATAGAGTGGGAGAACAATGTGAAACAAAACCCAGGATCATTACGAAAAAAAAAGGAGGGGGGAGGACCAGGTTTGTTGGTCTGATAGAGCCTGATGTAACCACTGAGACTATGGCCCCTAGCTGCCCTTCAAGTCTGGAGTTAAACCCACTCCTGTGGCTTCCAGCCAAGCAAAAGACAGGGATATGAGCTGAACATTTACATTAGTTGGGTACACTCCTTGGAGAGATCAATCATAGGAGAACAGAAGGGCTGTGTATGCACCAGGAGACAGCTCAGGGAGCAGGAGTGCATGGGAGGGAAGGACACTGGGAAAAGGTAACTATGGGGAGGAAGTGGGAGGTGAGCTGTTGCAATGTGGGAAATTGCAGTCAATGTCATTAGATAAAGTGTATGTAAGCTGCTGTATGGAAAGTGAACTTGTTCTGTAAATTTTCACCCAAATCATAGTAAAAAAATTTTAAAAAAATAAAACAAAGAAGATTCTGACACAGACCTATCTATGACCTGCAAAATCTAAATATTTGCCATGTAGCCCTTTATAGAAAAAAGGCTTTCCACCTTGAAATAGAACACTTTTCAGCTATCAAAAAAGCACTATATTAATCAGCATGTGTCATTCTTAAAAGTATAATACTGAGCAAAAAATGCAAGTTTCAGAATATTTGCAGTCTGATAAAATTTAAAGACCCAAAAGATCAATATATAATGTTTATGGTTACAGTACACATGTAGCAGTGTTATAAATCACACATGAGAATGATAAACTATGAACTCATGATGAGGAAGACTTGGTTGCAGGGTGACTCAAAGAGGTAAATGGGTTTTTGTTACATTACTCTTCACTCCTGTTTATATGCTTTAATATTTCATCATATCAATATTTTGAATTAATATCCAAAGAGAAAATATCTGGAGTTAATAAGTGAGTGAATATTATAGATACTGGTGTGTGGTTTTCAGAAAAGCTCCCAGAAAAACAAAACATGAGAAAAAAAAAGCTTCTCATAATATTCTTGTGGACAAGTCAGAGAAATCAGGGCAATATGCTAATAAGAGTGTAGTTATATGGATTTGCAACTGGATAACCAATTTGCACTCAAAGTCTTCATTACTCCATTTCAGGCTAAAAGACATTTTTTGAGGAGTGCACAGGACTCTGATTTTGGGTCTGTCCTAGTCTCACATTATTGTCAACAACTGGGATGAAGATATAAATTTATAGCTGGGACAAAACTGGGAGGCCAAATAAGAGGATCATAACTCAAAATTATCCTGGGCTTGACAAGAAAAGAAGATATAACATGATGAAAAATTACATCCAACATTTTCATACTTTAAAATATATTAATATATAAACATAAAACAAAACAAAACAAAACAAAGTTCACTGCCATTGAGTCGGATTCAACTCATAGTGACCCCGCCTTGGGTTTCTGAGGCGGCATCACTACAGAAGTAGATTGCCCAATCTTCCTTCCAAGGAGTGGCTGGTGAATTAGAACCACCAGCTTTCTGGTTAGCAGTCAGATTCCTTAGGCACTATGTTACCAGAGCTCCTCATATAAACATAGTACATAATATATACATTCTAAAAAACATAGTTGCCATTGAGTTGAACCATGCTCCGTGGGGTTTTTAAAGGCTGATTTTTCAAAGTAGATCACCAGGCCTTTCTTCTGAGGTGCCTCTGAATAGACTGGAACCTCTAACTTTTTGATTAGCAGCTGAGTATGTTAACCATTTGCACCACTCAGGGACATATAATACTACATTATATAATAATATATATATATATATAT
>NW_006922588.1:126075-126850 GCF_000298275.1 Orycteropus afer afer
TGTGGTCAATGACATGAGACAAAGTGTATGTGAACTGCTGTATGGAAAGTGAATTTGCTCTGTAAATCTTCACCCAAATCACAATTTAAAAAAAGGAAGAAAAAAAAAATAATTAACCTAAAAATTGGCCCTGCTAGCCAGGGACTGCATGGAGGACTGCTCTGGAGGCTGGGGAATAAAAGGAGAAGCAACGAAGAGGAAGGTGGGCTGAGCTGTGGACTTTTGTCTGTCTGGATGGCATAGCCATTTTGAAAGTTTACAAGCAGCTTGACCATTTTGGATATTTAAAGCAACAGCATTCTTCCAGATTCCAGGGACTTAAGAACAGACTCCACTTGCTGAGAACCCCAAGGACATTCCGAACCCAGGCGACTGGAAAGGTGCGACATTACTCTTGTTACTCTTATACCCCACACCGTCCTGGTGAACAGAGGTGCAGCCATCCCTCACTCCCACCCACTTTCTTGGCCAGCAGGAATTCCATCCCAGTATACGTACTCAAATGGATGGAGCCTCAGTGCCGTGCCCCCCACCCTGATTTTCCTTTTCTCTGTTTTTTAGTTTGTTTGCTTTTGTCTGTTTTAAAACTACTACTACTATTATTATTACTTTTGTCCTTTTATATTATTCTTTATTCTTCCCCTCCCAGGTTCTAGTTTTCAGTTTTTTTCTTTTCCCTGTTTCTGGTTGCAATTTTTTTTTCTTTCTCCTTGTTAACCCCATTCCTTGTGTTTCTTTTTGAGATATTCCCATTTTTTTCTTCATTATTCTCCTT
>NW_006922588.1:151607-167354 GCF_000298275.1 Orycteropus afer afer
TGTGCCGTCAAGTCAGACCCGACTCACAGCGACCCCTCCTTGGGTTTCCGAGGCAGTATCAATACAGAAGTAGATTGCCCCATCTTCCTTCTGAGGAGTGACTGGTGGGTTTGAACCGCCAGCCTTCTGGTTAGTAGTCAAGTGCCTTAGGCACTATGGTACCAGAGCTCTCAGATCTTGGAAAATTTACTGGACCATCCTTCAATGTAAACCAACTCTGTAATTCAGCTTCTCTAAAATCTACAACCTTTGAACATATAAATAAAACCAGAGGGTTCTGATTACAGAAAAAGTAAAATAAGTCTGTAGTATCATATTCAACTATGGACACCATGGTTTAAGAAAAAAAGTGACAAGCCAAGATTGTATCTCAAGTATAGTGACCTTGATGGTAAAGTCAAGAAAGCACACCATACTAGAAATGATTGGAGAATCTGGGAATAGTAAAAAAAAAAAGGAGACAGGAGAGTTGTTTGTGTATAACTAGAGAGCTGCCATGTGGTAAGAGGGAGTAGACGTGTATTAGTTTAGTGGGAAAAATTAATTCTAACACTGGCCTGAAGAACAAAAGGAGGTTATTTCTGTGTAAAGTAATTAAAAATGCTCTAGTTAGTGTCAACTGGGTAGGATTTTAAGGAGCTGTGGTTGTATAGTGGTTAAGGCATTTGGCTGCTAACCACAAAGGTCAGTGGTTCAAAACCACCAGCCACTCTGTGTAAAAGAGATGGGGGCAGTCTGCTTGCATAAAGATTTACTTTGGAAACCCAAAGGCGGTTGCTATGGGTTGGAATCGACTTGATGGCAGTGAGTTTGGTTTTAGCATAGGGTTTTATCATGAAAAGGTTTCATTATCTTTCCCCAATCTACACTCATATGTGTTTTATGAAAATCCTCTTCCCTGAACCAACACCTAACATAGGACCCATTGCTCAATGGCCACTTTCTGCTATAAAAAGTCCAGTCCTAACTGTACACTTAAGATCTGTGCATTTTTGGTGAATGTATTTTGCACCTCAAAACAAAGCCTGACAGTAAGAAAATAACTTTTACTGAATAAACATTCATATATTTATACCACAATGAATGACAAAAGCAATGTTTAAGAGGTTAAATAATAATAATAATAAATAATTTTTTAAAAAGTCCAGTCTTGTTCAGTTTAAAATTCTAATCTCTTTACCTGATTGAAATGTCATGTTCTTGCCTGGCCTATTGCTCAGGAGACCTGGAGCTGGGAGAAGGTCGGTCTTCTCCTTCACTTTCCCTCTCTCTCCCATATCTTGGAAGGGAGGCAGGAACAGAGTGAAGAGTGACATCAATCGGTTCTGGGACACCACCAACCCTTTCCTTCTCTGGGTCTAACTCCTTTGGAAAGACAGCGCTCTTTTCCAGCCATATCAACAGTGCTGGGGAGGCCTGACTGAGTCTTGTTCTGTTGGTTGCTGGTGGCCTCTGCCATTTTGGTAATATGCACATATGTAGCAATGCTATAAATTCATGCATGAGAATGATAAACTATGAATTTATGACAGGGAAGGGTTGGTTGCAGGGTGCCCCAACTAAGCTAGCAATGTTTTGTTTCTTAAAAATAGAAAAGATGATTCTGAAGCAAACATGTCATGTTAAGATTTGATAAAGCAAGCGAAGAGGTACATACTTATGATTTTCTTGGAGCCAGTACCCAGCTTCTATCTGGCTTGCTCCATCACTGAGGTTCCCTTCAGAGAGAAATGGCTATGTTTCCCTTTGGCCTGTCACCACGCTCTCTCTGGTCATTCCAATACCTTGCTAGGCCCATTGGTTCCTTGGCAGACCATGGCTTCTTCCCTGACCTCTAATGTACTACTTCCCTCATACACAGGCATCACAACTATTAAGGTCATCTTCCAGGAAACTATGGTGGGTGTAACAGATTGATTATAGAAACAGGCTACACATTTTCACCTATCCCTGTGTTGATATCCTCTGCAATGTGACTTTAAAGTTCCTCTCCTCAAGAGGTGGAGTCTATTTTCCCTCCCCTTGAATGGCTCTGTGAGTTATTTTGGGAACCAAATGTGGCAGAAGTGACAGTGTCCTAGTTTTGAGCCTAGACCACAAAAGGCATTAGATACTTTATCTCTCTTAAAGCCTTGCCAGGACCAGGCTAGCCTGCTGGTAGAGACCACATGGAAGAGCCATTCCAGGTACAGCCTCTAAACCAGGGGTTCCCACCTGACCTGCAGGCTGATTATATATTCATGAGTAAGCTCAACCATGATTAGCCTCACTTGGTCCAGACCAGAACTTCCCAGCTGATCCACAGACTAGCGAATAATAATAAATGTGCACTGTTCAAATGATCAAGTCTTAGGTGATTTGCTATGTAGCAACAGGCAGTAGAAACTTCTTATTCCCTTCTCCTGGGTATATGACACCAGTCTCTACTCACCCCAGGCTACTCCCTCAAGTATCTCTACTTTATATAATCGAGAAGCAAGCTTAGGACTGTAGCTCATGAATATTCTAAAACTTTATAGAGGACACACAAGGCCTTTGGGTTCCCAACTTAGCAAGCAAGAGAGTTTGTTTTCCATTGTTGTAAGCACCCTTCTTGAAGCCCTATTTTAACTGATGTCTGAGAGGGCAGAGAATAACATCTCACCATAAACAATACATTACAGAAGCTCATATTCTTTCCTTCCTGTCCCCCAGGTACTTCTTTATAGACATTAAGAGAGGAGGGAGGATGGAGTTGATTGTGATCGGGCTAATCTTCTCACTCATAAAAAATCCCGAAAGAAGGAATTGGGCCAATTCTTGGAGGTTTTTTTTTTTTTTTTCTCCTGAATGTCATTCTTATACCTAGCACCTGGGACAGATGTCATTTCTGATTTTTGTTTGTTTGTTTTTTTCTTTTTAAGTCACTCTTAACTTCTTATCATACAAAGAAGAACTTTTGAATATTGACAACTCCACCACTGAACATAATCAAGCAGAGACTTATGGACTGTCTTTAAGATACAACAAAAAGGGATTTCTACAAAAGGTGCAATGTCAGACATGATGACCTCTTAGGTCCCCAGCACCTTTTATATTCTGCCTCCCTCTTATGAGGACACTTGTGGTTACATTTAGGATGAACCAGATAATCCAGGATAATTCCCATTTTCAAGATCTTCAATCACATCTGCAAAGTTCCTTTTGATAGGTAAGGTAATATGCATATCTTATAAGAATTAGGAGGCCATTGTTTTAGTAATCTAGTGCTAATATTACAGAAATACTATAAGCACATGGCTTTAACAAACAGAAATTTATTCTCTCACAGTTTAGGAGTCCAGGAATCCAAATTCAGGGCGGGTGCCAACTCTAGGGTAAGGCTTTCTCTCTCTCTTGCTCTGGGGAAGGTTCTTATTTTCCTTTCAACATCTGTGGGCCCAGCATTCCTTGGGTATCTCTATGTGTCCTGCCATTAATCTTTCCCCTGGGTCTAGGGTGTTCTCAGCCCAGGGACCTCAGATCCAAAGGACATGCATGCTCCATTCTCAGGCTTCTTCTTTCTTGGTTGTAGTCAAGTCCCTCTGATCTCTGCTCACTTGTTTAATAACTTTTATATTTCAAAAAAGATTGACTCAAGATACAACCAAATCCTGCAGATTGTATCCTGCTTCATTAACATAACTTCTTATAATCCTGCCTCATTAACATCATAGAGGTTAGGATTTACAGCACATAGTATAATTACATCAGATCACAAAATTGAGGATAATTATATAATAATGAGAATCACAGCCTAGACAAGTTGGCACACAATGTTGGGGAACATGATTCAATCCATAAGGCATTATTCAGCCTACCGCATCACCATAATATATATGCCAAATAGCAGTGATTCCATATTTCAACAGAAAAAAGAAAACATTTTATTCTGACTTTATGATGTTCTTGATTATGCTCTTTAAAATAAAAGAAACAAAAAGTTCCATATTTCTGAATACGTTATCAACTTTTGAATGTTTACTTAAACACTGTATTGTCACTTTAATTAACAGGTAGGTAAGCTGCAACCATTAACATACTCTCATGATGCAGGCTCCCATTATCTCAAATCTCCTGGCAATTTTTGATCGTTCCTTTCCAAGTCTGAGTCCTCTATAAAAAATGAAATAAAATGAATACAATTCTATGCTGCATGGGAAGTATCTAGAGATCTGTCAGGGTGCATGCTATCCTGTCTAGCAGAATCCTGGTGGTGCTTCCCTGACAACTGAGACAATAACACTACCTACAGTGTTATCAGTCAATTTTTTTTTAAATGTGTGATTGCAAACTTACTTTTTCTATTTCAACCTAGTATCTTTTCTAGTCCAATGCTTCTCAATTTAGAATGCACATCAAATCAATCTATAGGTTTTATTTAAAATACAAATATTTAGGATCTACTCAAGCCTTCTTTGAAAATTGGCATAACCATTATGATTATAGACATTTTGTCCAGAACTTTTTTGCATTGACTTTATTGCCTTGTTTTGCATGCCACAGGAAAAAAAAAAGAAATTCCTCTCCAATTACAGTGCTCTTGATATGCATTCCCACCAAACTTTTCACTGGTAAAAATAATCAGTGACAAGTTAAGCAGAACCATTTTAAGACTCTAGCATCTCTAGGGAGTTCTTGGTTTTACTCTGATGTTCTCCAGAATGATCTGCAACTATCTATGGGCCAAAGTTCTCATCTTCACCAAACCAAGGCAGTCTCAGAGCCCTGTGCAAAAGGACAAAACCTCAGATACTTCAAAGACCAGGCTCTTGCATCCAGGCCTCTCGTATCATCCCTTAACTACCTTTACGACCACACTAGTGGACAGAGTCAGCATTTCCGGAAGGCCTTAGTTGAGAAGCAGATGGGTTCAAGACAGTGTATTACAGCATGCGGTGGAACAAGGCCAAGGTTACCAAAGTCCAAAGACCTGTACTAAGAAATCAGTCCACTGAATCCTCACCTATCTCACCTTCTCCATATAAAACAGAAGTGAAGGTTACTGAGAGGGTGTGGTGGAGAGTGCTTCCCTAGAAATCCAGGAGACCATAGTACCTCAATGTTGAAGAGTTTAGCTTCTTTTTCCCAGAGAACATTGAACACTTCCTACTTCGAGGCCCCTTCTCAGAGTTCAGTGGTAGAAAGAGATTTAACAGTGGCAAAGAGAGCCTGGATCTCCTCCCCCACACTGGTGAGAGAGGGGTGACCACCTCTGGGCCACAGTGGACTCAGCTATAAAATGGAGACATAAAAAATCCTTTCCCCTGTATCCCATTTACCCATTCTCAGTAGAGATCTTTTCTGTGGAAAAGGTCGTAGTCTAGGAATTTTACACCCTAAGTAGACCTTTGAAATAACTTAAAACTCCTCATTGTACAGCCATGGCAGCTGATGTGCCCATGAGTAAATTATACTTACAGGACACTAGAACTGGTTCTCTCCCTTTTCCTTTCACTATTTTGTCCTATTGTGTTATCAAATCTCTTCTTGTGCCTACACCAAGACAATTTTACCCTCCAAGTTCCCCAGAGGCTCTACTCCTGTTCTCGTGTCTTCTTACATGTGATGATTTCTGCTGTGCAGACCTGGGTCTGATGCAACCTGTCCTTACTGCCGTTGCCCACAGACCTGGCTTGGCAGCCACACTCTCCCCAGCATCCTTCCATGCTCACTCAGGATTCAGTGGCCCAATCTCAAAAGGGCCTTGGTCCCCAATGGTGTTATAGGGCCATGCTACAGCAAATCCTTCCTCACTACCTCCCCTCCCACCTTTCAGAAATGCACAAAAGAGTCTAAACTAGAGGTGCCAATGCTGTCCCAAGGGCAGCAGTTCTCACTCTACCGCCCTTTCTCCCCTGAGTGCAGGATTCCTATGCATGTGTAGGAGGAGATTTGGCAAGTTGTGGAATGTAGACTGATATTGCGCTTATTGTGGGCACCACATTTCCTATGAAACCCAAAAGCACAGCTGAAGCACAATTCCTAAAAGGGGTGGCAGCATCACTCTGGCCAATTCTCCCACACCACTGTGAATGTGCAGAGGGCTTGCCAACATAGGCTCATGAACGCTCAACCTGCACACTTCACCTCAGAGAAGAAACAGAGTCTGAAAGAGCCTAGGAAGCCTGCTCCTTAAAAGAGCCATAGGGACCATTCCCTGCTGCTCACTGCATGGAGTGTGAAGGCTAACAACCTGACCACACAGCATTGCTGCTCTGGACATGGTTCACCCCCTGCTGTTGTTTCTCAGGACACATCCTGGAGACTGTTTTGACTATAACAAGCCACAGTCATAGGTCAGCAGAAACAGTTCTACAAACATTAGACAGTTATTTAGCCAACATGTCCACATCTTAGTATAATGCCTAATTTGCTGGCATTATCCACCCTAGAGGCTGAAGGACACTGGAATATGAGAAACCTATGCCCTAAACACAAAGACAGCTAGCTTACTTCTGGGATAAGCGTGGTAATGCTCGTGTGATTGTGTTATCAGCTGAAGGTGAATTTCCACCTACAGTTGTTTGGAAGATGCCTGCCTGCCAACCCAAATGAATAGAAGAGTAAGAGTTGAGCTTGGCAACTTCTAGGCATGCAATAACAAACCACAAATGTGTGGAGTGAATAACAGAAAACGAGGGTTCTATAAACATAAGGTTTAATGGATAATATGTGACATGGTTTAAAATCAGGAAGGGAGTGCATCAGGCTTGTATCCTTTCACCATGCTTATTCAATCTATACGCTGAGCAAATAATCCAAGAAGCTGGACTGTATGAAGAAAAGAGCATGGCATCAGGATTGGAGGAAGACTCATTAACAACCTGTGATTTGCAGACGATACAACCTTGCTTGCTGAAAGTGAAGATGACTTGAAGCACTTATTGATGAAGATTAAAGACTACATTCTGAAGTACAGATTACATCTCAACATAAAGAAAATGAAAATCCTTAAAACTGGACCAACAAGCAGCATCACAATAAATGGAGAAAAGATTGAAGTTATCAAAAATTTCATATTACTTGGTTCTAAAATCAACACCAAAGGAAGTGGCAGTCAAGAAATCAAATGACATACTGCACTGGGGAAATCTGTTCCAAAAGACCTCTTTCAAGTGCTGAAGACCAAAGGCATCTCCCTGAAGACTAAGGTCTGCCTAACCCAAGCCATGTTATTTTCAATCACCTCATGTGCATGTGAGAGCTGGACAATCAATAAGGAACACCAAAGAGTTGATGATTTTGTGTTAAGGTGTTGGCAAAGAATACTGAAAATACCATGGGCTGCCAGAAGAACTAACAAATCTGTCCTAGAAGAAGTGCAGGCAGAATGCTTCTTGGAAGTGAGAATGGCCAGACTTCATCCCACCTACTTTGGTCATGTTGTCAGAAGGGACCATTTCCTGGGGAAGGATATCATGCTTGGTAAAGTGGAGGGTCAGCGAAAAAGGGGAAGACCCTCAATGAGATGGACTGACACAGTGGCTGCAATGAAGGGCTCAAGCACAGCAAGGACTGTAAAGCTGCCACAGGACCACACAGTGTTTTGTTCTGTTGAACATAGGGTTGAAGCCAACTCGATGGCACTTAACAACAACAGCAGCAACATGTGACAAGAACATTTTCTTGGATCAATACAAGCACAGTTTCCAAGGAGCTCCATGAACGATCCTGACACTGTTTCCTCCATTCTCAGGACTCTCCTGTGAAGTAGGCAAAGGCCCAGTCAGGTCCTTGTGCTCTAACAGATGGTAGAAGGAGGGTGTGTCACAAGGTCATGGGAAGCAGAGGAACCCTGTCTGGTCCCTGATCTAACTCTGTTTTCTCCCTCTGAAGGTTCTTTTTTTTATCCCTCCACAAGGTTCCACAGGGATGGTTTTCCCAGACATGGACCCAGGCATCCAGCAGTCATGTGAAAACCAGGCCCAGCTACAGCCATGAGGAGCACACCTATGTATCTGGTGCATATGGAATAAATGCAACTGTTTATTGAGGGGCTATCATAGTGCCTAAGGCACTTGACTGCTAACCAGAAGGCTGGCGGTTCAAACTCACCAGCTACTCCTCGTAAGGAAGATGGGGCAATCTACTTCCGTAGTGATACTGCCTCAGAAACTCAAGGAGGGGTCGCTATGAGTCGGGTCTGACTCGACAGCACATAACAACATCATGTGCCAGGCTTGGTGCTAAGCAGCAGTTTACAGGCCACGTGGTGACTTAATCCTTACGAAACCTAAAGATTGGGGAACTCTTATTATCCCTGTTTTACACATGAGGAAACTGCTGCTTAGAGGGAATAAACGAATGCCTAAATCACGTGGCCAGTGAGTGGGGACTGGGATCCCTAAGGCAGGCCATGTGATCCTGTTGTTCAGTCAGCTGGGCTGCCTCTGACCAGCCCTCCGTGGAAAGGCCAGAAGGCTGCAGATGGTGGCCCTAGAGCAAGTGATACACAGGTGAAAACCCCAAATGCTGACTCCCACAGGGGAGGGGTTAGATTGCTGCAACTCTTGATGTAACACCTATTTTTTAACTTAACACAGAACAAAACAGATTTTATAAGAACCATATGTTCTTTTGAGTCAATCAATGAGACAGAATTCACATAGAATGTACTCTTCAAACATGTATTGAGATGCTGATAACTCTATGTTTCTCTATTAAATATATAATTATTATACAAATGAGGTATTTTATCTGAGAATGAGACTGGCAATTGTGTTTGTGATGAAATACACTTATAACTAAGTTCAGTGATATTTAAGAATAATTGGTTAACTGCCTGAATTGCATGTCTTAGGCCAGATAGTAGCTTATACATAATATTACTATTTAATTTACCAGTGTCCACAAGAAAGGCCAGAATGATACATTCCACAGGAAAAAAAATACCAGCTAATAATTCCTCCCTCAAGTCCTTTTGTGAGTCGGGTCCGACTCGACGGCACATAACAACAACAACAACAACAAGTCCTTTTGTGGAGTGAGGAAGGGTATAAATAAGTAATAAATGACATCAACAAGACCATAATTCCTTTTCTGTATATTTCTTTCTGTCCCCTATCACTCCTTAATCTTTACGTAAAAGCCCCATTAAGTTCAAGCCAACTGCTATGCCACCCTCTTGACCTCACCTCCATTACAATCACTTTCTGACCCTTATACATTCCCCGTTGTGAAGAAGGCCATCCACAGCTAAGCCATGGTCTTCAGCTCTGCTCCAATTCTTACCATTATTCTGAGGACTTCATCATATCAAAGGGGCCCCCAACCAACATCCTGGCCTCAATTGGCCTTACCTCCTCAGAGACAAGGAGGAAATCTCCTCTACCACTCCCCTACCTCAGCCACCTCACCCCACCCAGAGCCACTTCCTGCACTGTCACCATTAGAAAGTGCCCCTCTCTGAAATCACTGATTCAAACAGCCCACACTGACCACCAACTTCTACCAATGGGGTATCTCCCCTTGGATGGTTCACAGACACCTCTAACTCAAAATGACAGAAAGTGAGAGGAATGAGAAGCTCATGGATGTAAACCTTTGAGTAGCATTTGCTGATGGTAACTGCACAGGACACCTTCAGCTGTGAGTGGTTTTGGTGCTGGATGAGGCTGTGAGGACTCCCACCCAGCTCTGGGCGCCAGCTCCAGGATGTTGATCATCAGGTGCTTAAGCATAGCAACTAGGAAAACCCATGTAAATGAACTCAGGTGCTGATGCAGTGGCTCTCCTACAGATGATCCATGCGACTCATAGGGAATTGCAGCTTGACTTTCACAGAGCAGGAGAGAGATGGCTTCTTCTCCCAGATATGATGTTTGCTGGGTTTGGTTCCAATCAGCCCAGTATGATTGCCCCACTGGCCTGGGCCTAATAAGACACCAGTGCCCATCCTTGCCTAATGCACTCCTGTGTGCCAGTCCTTCACTTTGTGACACCTGGACTTTTTTATGTCATTGGTGTCCACTGGCCCTGATCAAGTCTGGGCCTACAAATGTCTGTGGTAATAACCTACTCACCTTAATGACTTGCCCCTCTTTTTTTCAGGGAGCTCTTTCTACTTGTCTTTAACATTGTATAACAGAAGTGAGTTTTCAGTGGAAACTTTGTCTTATCTAGAAGATACCACTCAGGTTATCTGATTCTAGCATTGCATTGTGTCTCAGCTCTTTCACAACACTTTGTAAGTTGTAGGACACTGATAGACATGCACAGTGGATTATCCAATAGAGTTTCAATCATCTCTCCTGTCATGCAGTAATGAAAACAGTTTTGTCCCCTTTTACATAATCATTTCAATAACCCTAATCAACATTGCTGTGTCTGTTCTTTTTATTTTCTGTTGAATTAATTATAACATCTGCTGATTCCCTCACAAGTTAAATAAAGTATTTTGAAAGTATTCATTTAAAAATGTGTCTGATACTGAAAGCAAAAACATACCCCACCAACCTAATCCTTCTCTAGTGTTCTCTAAGCAATACAAATGGGTTTACCTGGCCCCAACTGCCCATGCTGGAAACCTGGGAACCATTCTTGGTAACACCCTCCATCTCCCCTCCACATCCAATCAATCAGCAAGTTGTGCAACTTACACATTCTTAACATGGCTCCATAGTGCCTAAGGTACTTGACTGCTAACTAGAAGGCTGGCAGTTCAAACCCACCAGCCACTCCTCAGAAGGAGGGTTGGGCAATCTACTTCCATAGAGATATCGCCTTGGAAACCCAGGGAGGGTTCGCTATGAGTCGGGGATGACTCGACGGCACATAACAACAACACTATGTCAGCCTAGTCCATTATCATGTGTCACCCTGACAACTGTAGAAGTCTACTTTAATAGCCCCCTTGGCTCACTCCTTACTCCTCTCAAACCCTTTTTCCAGAGTAATCAGTTTCAGAAACAAAATCTGATCATTTCACTGTGTGGCTTAAAACTTATCAATTGCTTCCAATGATCTCTGGATAACGTTGGGTTTTCTTTTTTAAGGAATGCTCTTCCCTGCTTTCTCTACACCTGCCTCTTCCTCTCATCTACCAGGTTTCAGTTTAAACTTAAGTGGTTCTGGGGAGCTTTGCCTCATCTCTCAGACTCCCTTGTTGTTGTTGTTATGTGCCATCAAGTCGGACTCCACTCATAGCGACCCCTCCTTAGGTTTCCGAGGCAGTATCACTATGGAAGTAGATTGCCCCATCTTCCTTCTGAGGAGTGGCTGGTGGGTTTGAACCACAACCTTCTGGTTAGCAGTCAAGTGCCTTTAGGCACTACACCAGACTCCCTTGGATTCCCCCAATACATTCTCACATGGACTCCTTAACTTTCAGCTTACAGAATTTACCTGAAAAAAAAAAAAAACTATATGACTAATCATTTGTTTCATGAGGATGGGGGCCTGTCCACCTTATCCTCCACTCTATACTCAGAGCTCAGCAGAGTCTGGAATACAGAACACACTCAATAAATGTGCATTGAATCTATGCCTGGATGAATGAATCAAGTCAAACAAATGTAACCTCAAATCCTGGCTCCTGTAGTAGACTACGAGAACAATTTACTTCTTTAATATAATACCAATAACACTATCTACCTCACAGGAATGCTGTGAAAATTAAGTGCTATGATGACCCTAAAGAGTTCAGCACAATGAGTGCTGTGATGCCCATAAAGAGTTCAGCACAATGTCCAAAGCAAGAATTTATGAATTACTATTTCCAAGACTGCCACCTTGAGTGGAAGAGAGAAGGGCACTGTGAGATTCAGGAAAGCCAAATAGCCAGCTGCAGGAGGTTTCATGGAGCAAAGTTCTTGGTGCTCCTAACTGGGCCTCTACCTGACCCATCATACAAGGTCCAGAGACTCAACCAAGCTCTGCTGAAAGATGACTAGCCTTGGGGAGTCTCAGGAGGGCCAAACTCACTGAAGTTCACTGACAAAGTGGCTATTTCTCATTGACAATGAGAAATAAAACTCTCTAGTGGTGAGTTTCATATATAATAAATGATAAATAAATACACAATAGATAAATCTATAGAGACAGAATGTAGATTAGCCTGGGGGTAGGAAGAGGGGAGATGGCAAATCACTGGTCATGGCACAGGGTTTCCTTTTTGGGTGATGAAAACGTTCTGGAATTAGATAGTGGTGATGACTGCACAACACTATAAATATTCTAAAAATCACCAAATTTCACACTTTAAAATAGTAATTTTTGATTACTATTATGTCTCAATTTAAAAAAAACAACTATAGAGTAGACCACATGTCTGGCTCCACCTTCTTTCTCTGAAGTCAAGCTCTACCATGGCCAAATTCATCAATGTTTGTTAGGTGAGCACAGAATTAGAGCAAGAGGAGATGGTTACAGGATTGGAAAGTTTAATGGAATCAGGTTCTATCGGATTCTGTGTCCTTCAGTCAAAAGGATGGACATTTCTATTGGTCTGGACCACTTTTAGATGGTATGGCAGATGCTGTTAGCTGCCTACCCAACAGCCATTCCTCTACTGTCTTTTAAGAAATCAGGTTTTGTTCTAGGTAGCAATGTTCCCAGTCCCTGGCAGCCCATGACTAGCCTAAGCCAGTATTCCCAAACTTCTCTAATGACAAAAGTCACCTGGAACACATCCTAGACTCTTACTCCAGATGCAGAAAAACACAATTGCCATGGAAAAGGCCTGATAACCTTTAAATTAATGACCCCCTAGGTGACTCTAATCATCATCAGGGAAGTTTGAGGGACAATCATTCCTATTCCTGGCTTTCCTAGAATCTCTTGCAGCTGGTAACTATGTTAAGTCATAGTTATAGTCAGTAAGGTCTAAGGTACAGTCTACTGGGTTTCTGGGAAAGTTGTTACTAACTAATAAGAGGAGGAAGGCACCTGCCCTTCCCCCTTCATCACTTCTTGTCTTCAATGCAGCTATGATGGCTGATGCTGTAGTAGCCACCTGTGGTAGTTAAGTTTGTGTGTCAACTTGGCTGGGCCTGGTTGAATGGCTGGGCAGCTGGATGTAGTATTCTCCATGATGAGACTGGTAATCAACTCCATGGTGGAATCTACTGTGAGCTGCTGTAGGGATGTGGTCTGCTTCCTGTATATAAGGAGAAGCCTTAGAAATGGTCTCCAGCTTATGGCACACTTGAACGCTGCATGTAGCTGTGTCGTTGTTCAGCAGTTTGCCATGTTCTGCTGACCTTGGGACTTGAATTAATGGCCTGTCGTGTGGTTTGGTAACATTGGGACTGTGCCTTTTTATTTGTCAACCTGGGGCTTGTCAGCCTCAGCAGCCAGCAGCTGTCTGAGTGAAGAAACACCTCTAACTCCAGTGGGTCAGGAGCAGGAGGCAGCGCTAAAGCCCAAGGTTGAGGGGCTTTCACCCAAGCTCCTAGAGCCTGGCACTTTGAACTCGGACTTAAAGTCTCCAAACTCTAAGAGCATAAACTCCTGTTTGTTCAAGCCATCCCATTTGTGGTATATTCTTGTCAGAGCAGTACTAGGTAACCAGAACAGAATATGGTACCGAGAGAGTGGGGTGCTGCTCTGACAGATACCTAAAATGTGGAAACAGGCATGGGGTGCATCTTTGACCCAAGACACCAGCAGAGAGACCTCAGCATGCAACATGAGAGACGGCAGCAGCAGAGTCAAGAGACTGTCAGAGAGAGACCAGCATGAAAGACAGCAGTAGCAGAGCCCAGAGACCAGCATTAAACAGAGACAGCCTTACCAGCCCATGGAAGAGAAACCTGGGTGCCACTGGGTAGATGGCTTCCTGGCCGACTGGGTTGCCTTCGGGCATTAATTGGTAGAAAAGACCGGCATGAAAAGGAGTAGCAGGTTGGCCAGTCCATGGAGCAATAAAGCTGAGTGCTTTTTGGACAGGAAGATTTCCTGTGGAGTGGGTTGCCTTTAGCATTAATTGGCAGAAGCGGAGAGATCAAGGAAATGAGAAGCAGAGCTGCCTCAGCCTCAAAGGGTAGGACCATGGCCTTGAGGGTGGAACCACCACAGCCCCCTAAGTTTCAAAGAGCCAGACCTTCACCAACTTAGTTCTGGAGTGTGGGGCTGCTCGTTCATGTGAACCAGTAGGATGGAGTTATAGCCACTGCCTAAGAGTGAAGGGGCAGGGCTGCCATGCCTAAGAGGGAGAGGAACAGGGCCCCAGGCCAAGGCAGTGAGGTTACCACTCAGGACCAGAGCCACCCAGTGAAGGAGATCTGTACAGATGCCACCCATTGAATATCTGTACAGATGCCAAGATGACAAGGGGTAGAACTGTGGTGGTTAAGTTTGTGTGTCAACTTGGCTGGGCCTGGTTAAATGGCTGAGCAGCTGAATGTATTATCCCCCATGATGAGACTGGTAATCAACTCCATGGTGGAATCTATTGTGAGCAGCTGAGAAGTTGCTTTAGGGATGTGGTCTGCTTCCTGTATATAAGGAGAAGCCTTGGGAATGGTCTCTAGCTTATGGCATGCTTGAATCCCATATGTAGCCATGTCGTTGTTTAGCAGCCTGCCATGCTCTGCCAACCTTGGGACTTTCAATGGAATTGAATTCATAGCCTGCCATGTGGTTTGGTAACATTGGGACCATGCCTTTTTATTTGGCAACCTTGGGCTTGTCAGCCTCAGCAGCCAGCAGCTATCTGAGTGAAGAAAAACCTCTAGCTTCAGTGGGCCAGGAGCAGGAGGCAGAGCGGAAGCCCAAGGTTGAGAGGCTTTCACCCAGCCCCTAGAGCCTGGCAGTTTGAACTCACACTTAAAGCCTCCAAACTGTAAGAGAATAAACTGTTAAAATCATCCCATTTGTGGTATATTCCTGTCAGAACAGTACTATGTAACCAGAAGACAACTCAAGAGAAACTACAGGGATATCAACTTGCCATCACAAGAAGCTGAAATAATGCCAGCAACTGCCTACCTCCAATTTCCTCTTAGACACTTAAAATAAATCTCAGGTTATTTAACCCTGTAGATACATTTCTTTCCCTTACACCAAATGCATTCCTAACCATATGATACACCCTAACAATGTTTGACTCTCTGACACTCCTTAGCCTATGCTCCATTTACAACTGCATCTCCCCTTCTGTGTGACAGAATCCTTTCTCAGATAAGGCAGAGGTTAGGGTTAGTCAAGATCTGCATAAAAGGCAGCCATTTGTTTCTTTAAAAAGATGATGCCTACCTCCTTTTCCGTATCTATTTGATTTATCATTTAACTATCAGAGGACTTCATGTTTTCCAAGTTCACAGGGGTCATCTCACGGATATTCCATGTGACACTGACAGTTACAATATGGATTTTACTTTCCCAAAAGGAATTCTGTCTGAAAAACTATAACAAGGGTCAGCAAACTTCTTTCTCTAAAGAGCCAGACAGTAAATATTTTAGTCTTTAGGGGCCGTATGGCTCCTGTTGAAACTCAAGTCTGTTGCTGCAGCACAAAAATAGCCATAGTCAATATGTAAATGAAAGAGCATGACTATGTTTCAATCAAAATTTACTTAAAAAAATAGGCCAAGGCCAGATTGGGCCCATGGGCTGTAGTTTACCAATTCCAGAACTATAAAAGTCTTCACTATCACTAACTTGAGGAAAAACAAGGAGGGGTCGTCATGAGTCGGGAACGACTTGACGGCAGTGGGTGTGATTTTTCTGTGTGTTTATAGTAAAATTTCCCATGTTGTTGTTGTTGTTGTTATGTGCCGTCGAGTC
>NW_006922588.1:167454-173257 GCF_000298275.1 Orycteropus afer afer
CTTCCTTCCGAGGAGTGGCTGGTGGGTTTGAACCGCCAGCCTTCTGGTTAGCAGTCAAGTGCCTTAGCCACTATGCTACCAGAGCTCCCAAAATTTCCCATAGTGTCTAGTTTTCATTTACTCATAATTCTAATATTTGGGAGGGGTTATTTCCTCCTTCTCATTAGAAGGTTTTTCACTTGTTTTGAATGTAAGCAGAAGTTTTTTTGAAAGTTGGTTTAACCAAACCTGTCCTCAATTTGATGATGTGAGACTAAACCTGAGGTTAGAAAATTATGTTCATTTAAAAGCTGGTCATCCTATTAGTTCCTCAAAAAATTGAACATAAAACTACCATATCACCCAGCACTTCCAATCCTACATATATACCCAAAAGTGAAAAAGCAAGTGCAAATACAGAGACCTATACACCGATGGTCACTGCAGCACTTTTCACAATAGCCAAAATGCGGAAACAACTGAAATGTCAATCAACAGATGAATGATAAACAAAATGTAGGATATATACACAGCGAAACATGACTCAGCCACAAAGAGAAGTGAAGTCCTGATGCATAGCACTACATGAATGAACCTTGAAAACATCATGCTCAGCAAAAGAAGTAAGTTGCAAAAGGACAAATACTGTATGGTCTTACCTATATGAAATAAAATACAAAGAAACCAAAGATTATAAGCGGTTATCAGAGGTAGGAAGGGGGGAGAAAAGGGGATTTTTTGCTTAGGGAGGATTGAATTTCTGTTAGTGGCAGAATAATTTGGAAAAGACAGCAAAAATAGCTTCACAACAACAAGAATGTAACCAATATCACTGAATTATATACCTAGAAATTGTTGAATTGGTGAATGTTTTGTTATATCTATTTTCACCACAGTAGAAAAAAAAAAGAAGAAGAAAAACCTAATCTACTGATTAGAAATTCAAGACAGGAAAGTAGCCTTGATTCCATCATTTAGCATGAAGAAGCTGTTAAAACCAACTGTCTCAGCTGGTTTAGAAATACCACTGAAAGATAAGAGGCAAAACCTGAACAGATCTAAAAGTATATTTTGCCTATGACTAGCTGTATTTCCAAAAAATTGCTACAGCAGTATTTTGAATCTCACAGAATCTTCCAGGTTCTTGCCATTCCTCAACAAAATGCAGAGACTAATTCCCTTCCTTTGTACATGGGCAGAACTTTGTGATTGCTTCAGCAAATAGCATAAGTGATACTGGATGACTTGCAAGGCTAGGGCACAAAAGGTGATATGGCTTCTGACTGGTCCTCTCTTACTTTTGGGACATTCACCTTTGGAAGCCACCACCATCCTGTGAGAAAACCCAAACTAACCCACACCAAGGGACCAATTAGAGAACCAAGACTCCCAGCAAGAGCCACCATCAACCACAAGACATAAGAATGAACAACCCTTCAGAGAATTTTTGTTGTTGCTCTGTGCCATTGAGTGAATTCCAACCCATAGTGACTCTATAGGACAGAGCAGAACTGCCCCACAGGGTTTCTTAATCTATAATCTTCACAGAAACAGATTGTCAGATCTTTTCTCCCGGGAGCCACTGGTGGGTTTTAACAGTCAACCTTCCAGCTGGCTTCACCACTGCACCTCCAGGGCTCCTTGAGAGGATTCTAATTCCCATATTTGAACCACCCCATCTGATGCGGAGTGAAGCACAATGAGTTCTCCTTCCTCAGCCCTGCCCAAATTACAGATTTATAAGCAAAATAAAAGTTGTTATTTTAACTCAAAATGTTTTGGGCTTAGTAGCTGGGATACAAATTCAGGACTGAATGCAAGTATAAATAGGTTTCACCTGAAACAGAATAAACTGCATGCTTTGCTTCCCATTTTGATCCCAAACCCAGGCAGAAATGAAAACCATACATACTTCTTCCAACAGTAACTTCCTGCTGCATGAGGCTTATATACAGCTGCAGGGTCAGCTGCGGGGCTGAGCCCAGGAAAGCCTGGATCACCGATGCCCGGCTGAATGCAGATCGGTGGGTGAATAGCTTGCCTTCTGCCTGGCCCACTTCCCTCTCAATCTCTTCCGAGAGGCCATTCTTGGGAATCTGCCGCTTCTTGGTGATGCTGACATAAGGCTCTTCAGCGTTGCTTGACTGACAGTAGATGCAGAACACTTCAAAACACCTGGAAACAAATCAGCAAGTCATGTTATTCAGAGGCAGATCGGACTGTCTTTTCTTAGTCATCCTGCTTACATTGAGCCCGATTCTCAAAAGTCTTGACTTAAATTATTCTGGACTTTAGCCACTCCTCTAAAATCCATTTCTTAGCAGGCAGTCCTCTTGAGGCCTGCAAGCCAATGGCAACTAAGTCAGAACCAAATTGAGAGGTGACACTAAAAGTCACTGAGGCAAGAAGCCAAGCTGAGAAAGAGCAGTAGCTCAGGGTCCAGTGCCACAGGAAAAAAAAAAAAAACAACCTGTTTCAGACACTTATTAGCTGTGCAGCCTTGGGAAAGTCACTTAACCCCAGTAATTTCCCGCAGTTATACAACAGAGATGATACCTACCTTGCCACATTGTTGCAAAGGATGGAGATAATATATATAAACACTTCACATAAAATAAAATCAAACTCATTGCCACTGAGTCAATTTTAACTCATAGCAACCCAACCCCATAGGACAGGATAGAACTGCCACATGGGGTTTCCAAGGCTGTAAATCTGTACAGAAGCCGATTGCCACATCTTTCTCCTATAGAGCAGCTGGCAGGTTAAATCGTCAACCTTTCAGTTAGCATCCATGTGCTTAACCACTGCACCACCAGGGCTCCTTCCACTTCCAAAAGATGCCCCCAAATCACCCCAGTTAAAGCAGAAGCTGTGACTGGGGATCCTTCAGCACAGGACAGTTTGCCCTAGCATTTCCCTGGAAGACCACATAAATTATCTATCTTTTCTATTCCCATAAATCCTCTGGAGACAGGACTACAGTCAATCATGCCCGGAGGCTTGCCAGTTATGTCTTATTTATGAAATTTCAAGCCTGCCCTAGGGATAGAGCCTCAGCCAGTGACCTCTTCTAGACTGACAGAATACCTGCCTTTTAAAATTGGACTTTACTCTCTAGGTAATGTTTTAAATGCTGAAGAACTGATGTCTGTAATTTAATTCAGAATGCATTAAAAAAAGAAGATGCACTGATGAATGAATAGAGGGATGAATAACCCAAACCGAAGCAAACTCACTGCTATCGAGTTGACTCTGACCTATAGTGCCCCTATACGACAGAGTAAAACTGCCCCACAGGGTTTCCAAGGCTGCTGTCTTTACTGGAGCAGACTGCCACATCTTTCTCTGGCCAAGCAGATGGTTGGTTAAAACCAGCCACCTTTTTGTTAGCAGATGAGTGTTTTAGCCACTGTGTCACTAGGGCCCCTGAAGAGATATGTGAAAAGCAAATATAACAAAATGTCATATTTTAGAATTTTAGATAGGTACTAGGGTGTTCACAGCACAATTCTTTATTTTTAAACTTTTTATAATGTATAATCCTTTCATTTTTTTCTTCTGTATCTTTGAAATTTTTCATAAAAATACTGACAAAAAATAGGTTTCCTCTAGGAGTGAGAGGAAATGCTCACAGCCTTAGGTTTAAAAATTGTTAAAGGACTTTCTCCAAAAAAAACATGCATTTTTATAACAAACTTACAATGCTGCCAGAAGATTTTATGGCTTCATCTATTTTATGGAATGCTGTAACTTTGTACTTTTGCCCTTAGGTGATTATGACAATGAGGACACATTTACAATTTGAAATAATAAAGCCTGAGGTAAGAGAGGAAATGCAGGGATCTCTCTGGTGAGTACAAAGTGGACATGATTTGTTATGTTTCTTTGTTCCTGGGAGAAAGAAGGTGCATTGCAGTGTGTGTGTGTGTGTGTGTGTGTGTGTGTGTGTTTGCACGCGCGTGCGTGTGTGACTGTGTGCGGTTTATATGCTACTTTTTGTCCAGTAAGGTCATGGACACTTTAATTTATTACATGAAACATGTAAAAGCAGCCTGGATTAGTCTGTGCAGCTGAAAATACTGATGAAGTTCAGGGCCCTGAGTTTAAGCCCAGCTGGTGCAAGTGAATTTGCTCTGGGGAAAAACTCAGATCTGTGACTGAGGAATGTACGAAGCTACTTCACACTGTTGGACCACTGACCACAGCAAAGACTAGAAAACAGAACAGGCTGAGCACTGTCTTTCTCTCCCAAATGTTTGCTGAACACAGACACATTTTGCTAAGTGCTATGGAGAAGGCAAAGACAGCTGGATATTCCTGCCTCATTTGGAGGTGTTCACAATCTTAAATAGGAAAATGAGACACATACATAAGGATGATAAATAATGAAAACAACTAATATATATATATATATCACTTTCAGTTTATAAAATATTTTCTCACTTAGAAATCCTACTGCAAGAAATATAAATTCTTGTATCATGGTGTTATTCATAACAGCAAAATTCTGGGGATACCCTGAAGGTTTCAACATAAAAGAATGATTTAATGAATCATAATATATATTTGTTCAATGAAATACTATTCAGTCCTTAAAATCGATGGTAGAGAGCCATTGGGAGTGGGAAGATGGCGTCATAGCTATAGCCCACACATTTGTTCCCTCTACCAACGAATCCCTGAATAACTAGGTAAAGCAGACAGAAGTAATGATGTTGCAGTTATGAGCAACTAAGGAGAAGACAGGGTACCAGATTTAGTGAAGGCAGAGAGAAAGAGTAGATTAAACAATAGGGAAAAATAAATGAACCCCCCTAGCTGGGTGGAGATGGAAAGACAGAGAGGGAAATATACTAGAAATACAAAAGAGGTCAGTGGAGAGAAGGAGTGAAAGAAATCATTCCAGAACCCACAGAGGCACTGGGGACTCAGAATACTCACAATGGGAGATTTTGATGGTAACTTTGCAAGCTGAGTGAGTAGATGAACTTTCTAGGAAACATATCAAGACCCTCCTTGGCTTGGGCTGCCACAGAGTCCAGGAACAGAGTAGGGAAAAGGGAGAAACTCCCTCAGACTGGGTGGAGCCATAAAGTGAGTGCACAGCAGTGGACTGGGGTTCAACTCTTCCACGACCCCTTTTTGGCACAGGGTGGACCGAGGTACTGGGTTTTTGCAGCTTCTGGATCCAAGTAGTAAGTGGTGGCCCTCTACAACCATTGGGGTCTCTGTAGATTTTTATCTGTGGGTATTTGATTGACAGTAGGACATCATCTTTAGCACACAGCACAAGAAGACACAAACCACACTGACAAACCACACTGCCTGTGCCAGCAGCACTCACTTAGCTGTCTTGCCCAAAGATGGAAAACAGGGACTCATGACTGGTGCCCTGTTGTTTCTTTTTTCCCCTTTTTCTTTCTCTTTTTTCCTCTTCTCCCTTGCCTCTTCCAATAAAAGGAACACACTAACACACTAAACTGCCAGCAGGCAACAAGAGTTATTACACTGAACACCTCACCAAATAGCTAACACCAACAATTCCTGTGCCACAAAATCAATGACGGAAGGAAGAAAGCACTTGCTTGCCACAATTCCAAATTCCCTTCATGACAAACAGAGACCTGCATCCACATTCTCACCAGTGATTTCACCAATTCAGAGAGAGCTGGAGTTAATAGCCAAAAATGTACACCTGCTCCACACTTTCAGATATACTAAAACATAAAATTAGAGTGAAACAATTCAAAACTTACCTAACAATTAAAGACAACAACTTCAAAATGTCTAGGAAAGAACAAGACAACCTCAAACCAAAAAA
>NW_006922588.1:173812-174971 GCF_000298275.1 Orycteropus afer afer
ACTGTCTGATATAGTGCCAGAAGATGAGCCCCTCAGGTAAGAAGGCACTCAAAATATGGCTGGGGAAGAGCTGCCTCCTCAGAGTAGAGCTGACTTAAATAATGTGGATGGAGTAAAGGTTTGCTGATTTTGCGCAACTCAAAATGAGAAGAAACAGCTGCAAACATTCACTAATAATCGGAACATAAAATGTATAAAGTGTGAAACTAGGAAAATTGGAAGTTGTCAAAAATGAAATGGAACACATCAAGATTGATATCCTAGGCATTAGTGAGCTGAAATGGACTGGTATTGGCCATATTGACTCAAACAACCATATGATCTACTATCCATGGAATGACAAATTGAAGATGAGTGGTGTGGCATTCATCGTCACAAAGAATGTTTCATGATATATCCTGAAATACAATGCTGTCAGTGACAGGATAATATCTATACACCTACATGGAAGACTAGTTAATACTACTATTCAAATTTATGCAAAGGAAAAGCCAAAGCCAAAGAAAATTGAAGATTTTTACCAACTTCTGCAGTATGAATTGGATCACACATGCAATCAAGATGCATTAATTATCACTGTTGATCCGAAAGCAAAAGTTAGAAACAAAGAAGAATCACCAGTAATTGGAAAATATGGTTTTGGTGATACCAATAATGATGGAGATCACATGACAGAATTTTGCAAGATCAATGCTTTATTCATTGCAAATACCCTTTTCAACAACATAAACAACAGCTATACACGTGGACTTCACCAGATGGAATATACAGGAATCAAATCGACTACATCTGTGGAAAGAGACAATGGAGAAGCTCAGTATCTTCAGCCAAAACAAGGCCAGGGACTGATTGTGGAACAGTCCATTCACTGCTCAAATGCAAGTTCAAGTTGAAGCTGAAGACAATTAAAACAAGTCCATAAGAACCTAAATATGACCTTACTTATATCCCTCCTGAATTTGGAGACCATTTAAAGAACAGATTTGATGCACTGAATACCAATGACTGAAAACCAGAGGAACTGTGGGATGACATCAAGAATATCATCCATGAAGAAAGCGAAAAATCATTAAAAAGACAGAAAAGGAAGAAAAGACCAAAATGGATGTCAGAAGAGACTCTGAAACTTGCCCTTGAATGGAGAGTAGCTAAAGTAAAT
>NW_006922588.1:176224-176705 GCF_000298275.1 Orycteropus afer afer
AATAAGCAGTATCACAATAAATGGAGAAAACAATGAAGTTATCAAAGATTACATATTACTTGGTTCGACAATCAACAACAATGGAAGCAGCAGCCAAGACAGCAGACAATGCATTGCACTGGGAAAATCTGCTCCGAAAGATCTCTTTCAAGTGCTGAAGAGCAAAAATATTTCTTTGACGACCAAGGTGTGCCTAACCCTAGCCATGGTATTTTCAATTGCCTCATATGCATGTGAGAGCTGGACAATCAATAAGGAAGACTGAAGAAGAGTTAATGCTTTTGAGTTGTGGTGTTGGCAAAGAATACTGGAAATACCATGGACTGCCAGAAGAATTAACAAATCTTCCCTAGAAGAAGTGCAGCCACAATGCTCACTGGAAATGAGAATGGCCAGACTTCGTCTCACCTACTTTGGTCATGTTGTCAGAAGGGACCATTCCCTAGAGAAGAATACCAGGTTTTATAAAGTTGAGGGTCAG
>NW_006922588.1:177248-188082 GCF_000298275.1 Orycteropus afer afer
TCTGATTTCTCAGCAGAAACCAGGCAGGCAAGAAAGCAACAGGATGGCATATATAAAACACTGAAGGAAAAGAACTTTTAAAGAAGAATTCTATATACAGCCAAACTGTCCCTCAAATATGTTGGTGAAATCAAGACATTCTCAGATAAAGAGAAATTAAGGTTATTTGTGAAAACCAGGCCCACCCTACAAGAAATACTAAAGGGATTCCATCCAATAGAGAACCTATGACAGAGAACCACAAATTAAAATCAGGACACTTGACATCAACACTTAGAATCCAAACCAAAAATAGATATCCAAAATAAGCTTATAAAATGTACACAGAGAAATAAGTCAGTCTGCAGTTGACACCAGCAACAAAGCAAATAGAGGGAATAAAAGTTCTAATTACAAAACTTCCAAATGGAGAGGAAGACAGGACAATGTCTTTATAGAACCAACTGTTCTAAACTTAAAGAGATAAAAACTTCAGGATAACCACAAAGAAAATTAACAATCCCCCTAAGCAAATTCAGAAAGAAGAAAAACACATAGGCTGAGTAAGCACAAAACCAACAATAATGAAGAAAGGAGAAGAAACATTTGATAACAAAATGACTTCATCACAGAAAACTGTTTGGAACAAGGAAATCACCAGCAGCACAACAAAAAACACAATATAATGATAGCAATAAATTCATACCTATCACTAATTATACTCAATGTGAACGGACTAAATGCACCAGTCAAGAGAAAGTGAGTGGCAGATTGGATAAGAAAAGAAGACCTATCGATATGCTGCTTACTAGAGCCCCACCTTAGACACAAAGATAAAAACAAATTAAAAATGAAGGGGTGGAAAAAAAATATACCAAGCTAATGGCAACCAAAAAAGAGCAGGAGTGGCAATATTAATTTCTGATAAAATAGACTCCAAGATGAAAAACAGCATAAGGAACAAAGAAGGACATCAAATGATGCTAAAAGGATCAAATAACCAGGAAGACAATAACCATAATTAATGTTTATGCACCCAAAGAAAGTGCTCTAAAATACTTGAAGCAAATATGAACTGAACTGAAAGGGACAATAGACATCTCTACAATAGTAGTAGGAGATTTCAACACATCACTTTCAAAGAGGGACAGGTCAACTAGGAAAGAACTCAACAAAGATACAGAAGAACTCAACAATACAATCAACCAACTCGACCTCATAGACATATACAGAGCAATCCACCCAATAAAAGCACAATACACATTCTTCTCCTCTACACATGGATCATTCTCCAGAATAGACTATATGTTAGGACAAAAAACAAGCCTCAATAAATTAAAAAAAAAAAAAAAAAACAGTGCCCTTTCTAGATACTTCCATAGCATCCAATGCTTACTTCAATCTTAGTATTGTGTACTTTGTATTATAATTATTTTCTTGTCAGTATCTCTTACTAGACAATGAGTTACTTAAGGACAAGAGCCATGCTTTGTCCATCTTTGCATCCCTATTGACTAAATCTAACACATAATAGCTCTGGTAGAGTAGTGGGTAAGGCATGTGGCTGCTAACCAGGTCAGTGGGTCAAACCTAACAACTGCTCCATGGGAGTATGAGGAGGCAATCTACTTCCATAAAGATTTACAGCCTTGTAAACCCAATGGGGGTCATTATAAGCTAGAATCTACTTAATGGCGGTGAGCTTTTTTGGGGTGGATTTTTAACACAGAAATAGAAATTGGGAAATCTCCTTCTGTAATGATACCACCTCAGAAACCCAAGGAGGGATCACTGTGAGTCGGGTCCAATTTGATGGCACATAATAACAACAACAATAGAAACTCAGTAAATAATTATTGAATAAGTGAATGAGAAATAGACATATTCACAGAGTATTATGGAAATAGAGAGGAGATACTCAAAGACACTATGACCATACAGAATAGAGTCATCTGCAGAGAGAAGTCAAAGATGATAAATTTGAGTTATCTAAATGTAGGGTGGTTGGAGGCTAGGAGAAGTCATGCCAAGCAAAAGGAGAACATGAAAACAAACAAACAAAATGGAGGCATGAAGCATGGCTTATGCTAGAAAACTACCAGCAAGACAGTGTTGGTAGAATGCAAAATATGAGGTAGGGAATAGAGAGGGCATAAGCTGGGCAGCTGGGATACAGTCATGTGGGTGTGGGGGAAGTTCTGACCACATAGGACTAAAATATCATTTTCTCCTTTGTTCTCACCTAACTGAACAAACACAAAGATTAGAGGGGGTCCCAAAAGCATATCTTCAATAGTTACATATTTGTTCCCAACATGTATGAGAATCCCTAAGGTAGAAGCCACACTGAACATTATTCCCTTATACATGAAAAATTTCCTACTCTTATCTATTATATTCAGTACATGGGACTCTCCAGAGGGGAGATGCTGGCTCACCTCTTTGTCATGCTACTTGTGGAAGGTTTCCACCCTTCATTACAAATTATGGGTAAAATATCTGCCCAGCCTCTTCCTAAAAACCTAGCTCTTCTTAGTCAACCTAGGAAGGCTTGAAAGATCTTATTGCCTAATATTTCCTTATTCCACTGTGTTTTTAAATATTAATTTCAGGGGTTTAAGCATCAACATGCACTGCAATAAATATCCCATTTAAGGTCTATTAGGGCCATAAAAAATAATTAAATAATTAATTAATTTTAAAAAGCACTGAAATACTACAAAGCAACTTCTCAGACTACAATGCTATAAAATTAGAAATCAATAATAGGAAGATCAAGGGAAAAAACATCAAATATATGGAAACTGAAGAATACACTGTTCAAAAACTACTGTGTAACAGAAGAAATAAAGTGCTAAATAAATTTTTAAAATTCCTAGAAACAAATGAGAATCAAAATACAACTTACCAAAACCTTTGGGACACAGTGAAAGCAGTACTCAGAGGTCAATTTATAGCAATAAATGCACACATAAAAAAAAAGGAAAGAAACAAAATCAACACTCTAACTCAACTCCAACAATTAGAAAATGAGCAACAAAAGAAACCTACAGTATCCAGAAGAAAGGAAATAATAAAGATCAGAGCAGAAAAAAATGAAACAGAAAACAAACAAACAAACAAAAAGAAAAATCAACAAAACAAGAAGCTAGTTCTTTGAAAAGATTAACAACATTGACAAACCACTGGCAAATTTAACAAAGGAAAAGAAAGAGAAGTTGGAAATAGCACGAATAAATGAATAAACATCATGACCAAGTGAGATTCATACAGGTATGCAGGATGGTTCAACATCAGAAAAACAATCAATGTAATCCACCACACAAACAAAACAAAAGAAAAAAAAAACATATGGTCATATCAATCAACACAGAAAAGGCATTCGATAAAATCCAACACCCATTCCTATTCAGAACTCTCAGCAAAATAGGGACAGAAGGGAAAATCCTCACCATAGTAAAGGGCATATATGCAAAGCCAACAGCCAACATTATTGTTAATGGAGAAAATCTCAAAGCATTCCCCTTGTGAATGGGAACCAGACTATGATGCCCACTATCATCATTTCTATTTAACACTGTATTGGAAGTCCTAGCCTGGGCAATAAGGCAGGAAAGAGAAATAAAAGACATCCAAATTGGCACAAAGGAAATAAAGCTATCTCTATTTGCAGATGATATGATCCTATACATAGAAAATCCAAGAGACTCCGCAAAATATTTACTGCAACTAATAGAAAGGTTCAGCAAAGTTAACATACAAAAATCAGCTGCATTCCTCTACATCAACAAAGACCTCTGAAAAGGAAATGAGGAAAACAATACCATTTACAATAGCTACCAAAAAGGTAAAATATTTGGGAATAAATCTTACCAGAGACACAAGAAACCTATACGAAGAAAACTACAAAACACTACCACAAGAAAATACAAGCAATCTACATAAATGGAAGAACTTGCCTTGCTCATGGATAGGAAGACTGCATATTGTGATAATGTCAATACTACTCAAAGCAATCTACACATTCAGTGCAACTCTGATCCAGATACCATTAATATTCTTTAAGGATATGGAAAAAACAATTATTAATTTCATATGGAAAGGAAAGAGATTTTGGATAAGCAAAGTACTACTGAAGAAGAAAAACAAAGTAGGAGGTCTCACACTCCTGGATCTCAAAACCTACTATACACCACAGTAGTTAAAACAGCATGGTATGGGTACAATGATAGACAGACTAATGGAACAGAATTGAAAACCCAAAAATAGACCCATCCATCTTTTGACAGCTGATCTTTGACAAAGGACCAAAACCCATTAAATCGGGGAAGATAGCCTCTTTAACAAATGGTGCTAGCAAAATTGGATATCCACTTGCAGAAAAATGAAACAAGACCCATACCTCACCTACAAACAAACTAAAGTTGGATCAAAGACTTAAATGTAAAACCCAAAACTACAAAGCTCATCAAAGATTAAAGAAAAAAAACTATAAAAACAAACTTACTGTCATCGAGTCGATTCCAATTCATAGCAACCCCCTTTGGGTTTTTGAGGCAGTAAATCTTTACAGAAGATTGCCCAGTCTTTTTTCTGACAAGTGGCTGGTGGGTTTGAACCACCAACCTTCTGGTTAGCAGTCAAATGCCTTAGGCACTATGCCACCAGAGCTCCTTATCAAAGATAAAATAAGGGCAAATCTAGGGGCCCCAATTTATGGCATAAATTAACTATCAAGTATAACCCAAAATGCACAGGCAGGGGAAGAGAAGCTAGATGACTGAGACCTTTGAAAAATTAAATTCCTATGCACATCTAAAGACTTCTCCAAAAGAGTAAAAAGAGAACCTACAGATTGGGAAAAAACATATTTGGCTATGACATATCTGACAAAGGACTTATATTCAAAATTTATAGAAAACTTCAACACCTCAGCACCAAAAAGACAAACAATCCAATTCAAAAACGGGCAAGGGCCATGAACAAACACCTTCACTAAAGGTGATATACTGGTGGCCAACAAACATATGAGGATATGCTCATGATCATTAGCTATTAGAGAGATGCAAGTCAAAACAACAATGAGATATCATCTCACCCCAGCAATAATAGCAAAGTTCAACAGGACAGAAAATAACAAATGTTGGCAAGGCTGCAGAGAGATTGGGACTCTCATATGCTGCTCATGGGACTGCAAAATTGTACAACCATTGTGGAAAATGGTATGGCATTTCCTTAAAAAACTGAAAATAATAATACCACTTGATCCAGGAATCCATTTGATCAGGAAAATATCCTAAAGAGGTGAGAGACAGGACATGAACAGACATATGCACACCCATGTTCATCGCAGCACAATTCACTATAGCAAAGAGATGGAAACAACCTAAATGCCCATCAACAGATGAATTTGTTGTTGTTCTTATGGATAACCAAATTATGGTACATGCACACAATGGAATACTATACTACATTAAAGAATAATGAAAAATACACGAATCATTTCACAACATGGACGAATCTGGAGATTATACTGAGTGACTTAAGTCAATAACAGAAGGACAAATAGTGTATGAGCTTATTATTGTAAAAAGTCAAGGAAGGGTTTACTCAGGGAAGGAAAGTCACTTTGTTGGTTACCGGGGATAGGAGGGAAGGGGAGGGAAATTTTTGGACTAGTTGGGGGTCACATGTTGATTTCAGTGAGGGGAGGATTGGTATGGAAAGTCTGTGACCAACATGGTAACGTTGGGGAAAGGAAGGACACTGTACTGTGCACATAGGACATAGACAACAGAGGCAAATAATAGTATATGCACAATGCTCTATTAACCACTGACAACAAACACCAGGCTACAGATAAATACATAGACAGGTGAGAAGATCAGGTGGGGTCGGCAAACAGGAATATACCCTAGACTAAGGATAGACTTAGCTGAAGATAATCTTACTTATGCACTTGTGCTACAAAATTAGCCACACACATTACAGAAGCAACAGAACATAGAGTTGGAGTAACCTCTCAGAGACAACCAAATACCTTGAGAGAGAGAACCACCAGGGCTGCCGACTCAGGACCATTGTCTTGGGGGACACCAAGCTCAATTGGCATGACATAGCACATAAAAATCTTGTTTCACAACCTACTTTGGTGAGTAGCAACTGGGGTCTTAAAAGTTTTCGAGAAACTATTGGTCTCCTCTCATCTGAAACAGAGAAGAGTGAAGAAAATCAAAGGGATCTAGAAACAATTAGTCCAAGGATGACATGGACCCAAGACCTGAAGAACTAGATGATACCCGGCTACCAATGCCAACCACTCAGGAAGGGATCAAAACTGGAGACCCTGGATACAGTGGGAGGAAAAATGTGGAACAAAATTCAAAAACACAAAAACAACCAGAATTACTGGTCAGATGGAGTCTGGTGAAACTCCCAAGACTATGGTTCCAGGTTACCCTTCAGGCCTAGAATTGGACTCATTCTCATGGATTGGCTCTGTGCTCAATAGTAGAAAGACCTACCCATAGAAAACCTACCCCAGGGCGATGCACCCACCTACCCTAGGGAGATATACCCCTTAGAGCGATCAGCCATGGGGCACCAGAGGGCCAGCATTCACATAGAAGGATAGCTGGACACACAGGAGTGCACAGTTAAGAAGGGCACAGAGAGGGGGTAGTCACAGGGAAGGAGAGGGAGGAGACCTTGTTATAGTTGGGGATGGTAATCTGGGTGTGAAATCAAAAGTACACAAACTGTTGAATGTAAAACAAATTTTGCTCTGTAAACTTGCACCCAATGCACAATAAAACTAAAAAAAAAAGATGGTATAAATATACATCTACTGATATACATAATGGTATCTGTCATATTTTCTAAGTGAAAGAAGCAAATTAGAATAGAATATAAATATATATAATTCCACTTTGTGTGAAAGAAAATTACATATATGTATATAAATATATATACATTACCCACTGCCATCGAGTCAGATCCATCTCATAACAACCTCTCCTTGGGTTTCCGAGGTGATATCACTATGAAAGTAGATTGCCCAACCTTCCTTCCGAAGAGTCGCTGGTGGGTTACAACTGCCAGCCTTCTAGTTAGCAGTGAAATGCCTTAGGCACTATGCCACCAGAGCTCCCATATGTACATTACATATATATAAATATATGCAAACAGTGGCATGCTTGAGCTGGTTCATATTGTCTCTTAAGAGTTGAGTGTTAAATAGTCCGGAATTTTGCAAGTCAATTAAGTCAACTGAGTTAAACTTGTTAGCTTGAAATTGGCCATGATGGGAGTATTTACATCATAGAAATTAGCAAATGCTGCAAATCAGGGGGTGGTAGCAGCACACCATTTAAAAAAAAATAGTAACACCAAAAACCAAACTCACTGCCATCAAGTTGATTCTGACTCATAGCAACCCCCAGTGGGTTTCCAAGGCTGTAAATCTTTACGAAAGTAGATTGCCCCATCTTCCTTCCTTGAAGTGGCTGGGGGGTATGAACGACCAACCTTTTGGTTAGCAGTCAAATGTCTTAAACCAAAAAAAACAATCTCAACTACCACTGAGTTGAATCCAACTCATAGTGACCCCAGTCCTTGGGTTTCTGAGGTGGTATTACTGAGGAAGTAGATTGCCCAACCTTCCTTCTGAGGCATAGCTGGTGGGTTTGAACCACCAGCCTTTGGTTAGCAGTCAAATGCCCGAGGCACTATGCAAATTGTTCTCTTTAGGTAATCAGAGGGTTTATTCTTTGTGCTTATCTGTCTTCTGCTGTTCTTTCCTTTCCACAAGTATGCTGTACTTGCATTAAAAAAAAAAAAAACTCAGGGTTTTTAAAGTTTAAAGACAAATAAGAAACACCAGCATATGCAAGGAACTGAATGAATGAAAGAAGGGTTCACAGGAACAAGCGCGTGGCCCAGATGCCGAGGATAGGGATGTGTAAGTGAAGCATTTGCAGAACTGCAGACGAAATGGAACTTCAGGGATAACCAGTGGGGACCCATCTCACCTCAGATGTGAATATGGAACAAGGTCTCAAAATGAGTTATGGCAGAGGTGACCCTGAATTCTAGTTAGTCCCCTTCCCAACCTACTGCTTTTTCCAGCTAATTAATACATTTGTCCTTGAAGCTTTGTATTCAATAGATTTGTGAAAAACAGGCCCTGAGACCTGCCAAAGTTACTAGTAAAGATAACTGATATGAAACAAACTACTATTCTTGGAATTTTCCAAGACTTATCCAATTACCCCAACTCTGTTTTTTGGCTTGGAAGGTTGTCTAAATAAGGCCTTTAATGAGATAATTTCATCAAAGCAATTCAAGGTTGTTTTTCAGTATCACGTAGACCAGAGGTTGCAACCTTTTTCTGTAAAAGGCCAGAGAGTAAATGTTTTCAGCTTTGAGGGCTGTGGTCTTTGTTGCAACTATTTAACTCTGCCATTGCTAGCAGCAATAGACAACACAAAACAAATGAATATGGCTGTGTTCCAATAAAACTTTATTTACAAAACCAGGAGGTAGAGTAGATTTGGCCTGTAGGGCGTAGTTTGCTGACCCTTGATGTAAATAATCAACAGGCTGATCCAGTTTTTTTTCCTACTTTATCCCATTTTTTCAACATCACGTATCTATCGCTGAGTTTATTCCTTAGCTGAAACCATGTGTGTTGGTGCCTGCACAAATAACTTGTGGTACCAGAGCCCCCTAAGGTGATTAATAAAATTACATTTTTTAAAAGAAATACCGATTATGATTTCCTATAAGCCCCGTTATCTGCATATAACAGACAGGCTCTGCAAAGCCTCACAAGAACCAAACTAGTTAAAGAGAAAGTGCCACATGACCTTTGAAAAGCCACTTATTGAATCTCACTAAGTCCCAATTCCTCAACTGTAAAAAAAGAAGATCATGACAGTGTTACAGTGGATGAAATTAAATATTGAATGTAAAACCACTTTGGAAATGAAAAAGTTCTTCAAATGTAGGCTATTATTATTTTCAATTCTTTTGAAAGTTTACTATAGAGAGGAATACTATGGTGAATCATTTTGCAATATTCTATAAAGATTATCAGAACTTCTTTGCCTTTATTTTATAAACCTAAATTTTTCCTATACCATTTTTCTTCATTATACCAATCTAAAATATATACAAAATTCCTTGAATTTCTCCAATGAATTTATAAAAGTTATCGTAATTGTGGAAGTGACAAACAGAAGCATTTTATAAAAATGTTCTTTTGGTAACAGTTTTTTTTTGTTGTTGTTATTGCTTTGTTTTCCAGAATATCTATTATTCACAATAGGATTTTCTTCAAAATAAAATAAAAACAAAATATATTAATTCAAGGCATTATCTAATATTTGTATTATTCAAACCCAAGAATGTGATCCCAGACTTAATGAGGAAACAATCATACAATCTGCAACTATAATTTCAAATAGAAGACTGATGGAAATACAACAAGGTCCTCTCTCACACCTCTCTAAATGGATTCAGGCATGGAGGCCTAGTTTATAGTACTTAGCCTGAAATCATTACAGTGTAATAATGTATTACAGCCTTACTGGATGAACTAAAAAACAGTATCTCACCTAAAAAAAAGCATGGGTTTGGGGAGTAGTGCCAAGTCAAAGGTAAATAGAACTAAACTTTCTGAAAACAATTGAGAAATATTACTAAATCCAGTTGGTAAGGGAAAAAACAAACATAACATGACTTGACTTTGTTTTGGGGGAATAATTTTGATGTGTGTGTAAAGCTGATGTCCTAGGAGTTAAAACGGAATCAAACAGTCAGCAAGAAGAACTTCCCATAACATATCGAAGTCATGCTAATATACAACATAAAATTGCTTTTCTTTTTATCTTGAAGCTAAGAAGTTAGAAACCACATTTTGTATATATCGGCTCTAAGATCATGGGTTCAATATCTCACTGAAATAAACCAGCTGTATTAAAATGAGTCTTTGTGTTAATATCAAAAATCAAACCAAAGGCACTGCCATGGAGTCACTCCTAGTGACCCTTTAGGACAGGAAGAACTACACCATAGGGTTTCCAAGGCTGTAAATATGTAAGAAGGCAGACTGCTTCATTTTTTTTCCCCCATGGAGTGGCTGGTGGGTTCGAAATGCCAATCATTTGGTTAATAGCACAGTGCTTTAACCACTGTGCCACCAGAGCTTTGTTAATAGAAGGAAGTTATTTGTTACTCTGTGTTTTTGTGTTTTGTTTGGTATTTCCCACCAAACAAAAAAACCAGTTTATCAACAAAAAGAAAGTTTAGTATGGTAAGATATAACTTATTAGCTATATAGAAAGTTTCATTGCTATTAAAAGACCTATTTCCAGAAGGTTCTGAATGTCTCATTGGCTTCTTGGGGAAATGCCAAACAAAATATAAAAATACAAGGTAACAAATAACTTCCTTCTATTAACAAAGTAGCTAAAATGAATGAAAGAAATGAGAAGAGCTGAACAGATGATTTCAAAGGGCAGTTGAAGAACACACATAAACATAAAAAATAAATATACTATTTTTTTATGGTAAAAACTGAAACTAGCAGAGAAAATACAAAATACATATTTTCTACAATTTTCAAGAGAAAATTAGAATCATACATAACCCCATCATCCAGAAATAGCTGGCTTAGTAGATTTCCTTGAGCTCAGGTTTGTATTTTCAAACTCATTTATATACATGTTCTATTGTAAGCTTTGTCTCTGGTTATTATTTATATACATGTTAAATGGTAGTAATAATTACATGCGATAATTTACTTGGGAGCTCTAGTAGCATAGTAGCTAAAAGCACTTGACTGCTAACCAGA
>NW_006922588.1:188202-189255 GCF_000298275.1 Orycteropus afer afer
GGTTGTGTGTGTTGGGTTTTTGTGTTTGTCTTTTTTTAATTTTGTCAAGATGACCCAACATCTTCTTAATTTAATAGGAAACTATTCACAAAATGTATTGCACACATCTCTGCCTTCTTACGCAGGAAAAATAATTCACTTGACTCCATTTCTAAGAAGCTATGTGAATGTGATCTGGGGCCTCATTTTCCTCATTTATAATATGAGGACAATTATATCTACCTCATGGTAAGGATTCAGTGAACTAGGCCATATAAAACCCAAACCACCCACTGCCATCAAGTTGATTACAACTCACAGAGGCCCCTGTAGGGTTTCCAAGGCTATAAATCTTTATGGAACTAGATTGCCTCATCTTCCTCCCATGGAGCAGTTGGTGGGTTTGAACCACTGACCCTTTGGTTAGCAGCCAAATGCTTTAACCACTATACCACTAGAGCTCTTTGGGCCATATGAGTACCCAAACCACCTAGCACAAGAAGCACTTGAGAAATGTCAGTTCTGCTTTTTTCTGTAACTTCACTTAAATATCACAAACATCAATTTTTCTTTTCACAGACGAGGATATTGAGGTTAAGAAATGATATGTGCCTTGACCAAGGTCAGATTACAACAGTTATTTTACTGAGCTGGAATATAATCAGGACAACAGGGCCTATTTGGATAGGGTAGGTTAGCTTTCCTGGAACTAAATTAAATGGCTCTGGATTGCTGGACTTTTTAAACTCTACACTCTTTTTACCCTTTTCCCCTGCTCTGCCTCCTCACTCTTCCCTGGCTATCAAGACTCCAGTAGCAACTTCTCACTTCTACCAGTGTACCTGTTTCTCTGCCTTTCTAGGATTCTGCAACTTTTGCTGGCTGAGAAACTTGTTCACCAACTTAGTCATGACTGTGTGTAAACTACCAGTCAATATTCTGAATGCCAGTGGAGATGGTTGTCTTTAATATTAAGTGCAACATTTTAGTAATAGGATTTGTAAAAGCTAGGGAGCTCTGGTAGCATAGTGGCTAAAGCACTTGACTGCTAATCAGAAGGCTGGCAGTTCAAAC
>NW_006922588.1:189641-192293 GCF_000298275.1 Orycteropus afer afer
CTTCATTACCATATCTTTTACTTCCTTTTTAATATAAATTAATTTCCAGAAATGTCACTAACCGTTTTTCTTTAGTTAACACACAGCAAGTTTATGTCTTCATGGCACATTGGGCAGGAGCTTTAATGACCATGTTTATAAGCTGAGCAGGGCCGGAAGACATTTCTACAACCCCAGATGGTTCTCCATCCCATAATATTCATAAAAACACCAGGAGACAAGAATGATGGGTTGATTTCTGGAGTTCTGTTTGAGAACTAAATAAATTAAGGGACTAGAAACAGTGCCTGGCACCCAGTAAGTGCCATATGCTTGACAAAGAAAATAAATAAGCTGCACACTCTTGCTGTAACTGGGACTTAGAGCACGCTTCCCAAGGGTTAGTGACGACATAAACCAACCCAGCCAGAGCCCACTTGACTGCAGAGACAGCGTGTGTCTTATGAGGTGAAAGCACATGAAATTGCCATTTGGGTTGGTCAAATTTAGTCGAAGGCTGGCAATTTCATATGGCACCACCCAACAGAATGCAGTATGCCTCAATTCTATTACCATTATCCCAGGATTCTGCCGCATTCTGGGGCCAGAATGGCGGGGCTGGGGAGCAGGGCGGGCCACCCATGGGCCTAGCCTCTGGTCTAGCCACAGGAACACCTGTCCCTACCAGAAGGCAGAGTTCCTCCCCCCCACACACAGGGGCTTCCCAGCCCCTCCCTTCCACCTACCCTCACCCTCTTACCCTACTATTCCCACATCCCATCCTCTTCACCCTCCCACCACTGGGAGAGCAAGTGGAAGGCAGAGACACGGGTTCTGCACGCACCTGAAGAGGGGCCCAAGTTGCAGCAGGTGCAGTAGCAGCACGAGCGGCCGATCGCGGCTGAGATCCCGGTGCACGAAGACGAGCGTGAGCTGCACGAGCGCACAGGGCAGCAGCGAGAAAAGCAGCGTCAGCGCCTGCCACATGCGGTCCCCGGCCGAGCGATAGGTGCTGCTCAGGTAGAGCGCCACGGTCGTCTCGGCCACGAACAGGAACACGGACGCCAGCACTGAGCCCGGGAATTTCATCTCCGCGCGTCAGCGGCGCGCACCAGCGGAAAACGCAGCGGCGACAGCGGCGGCCCAAGGGGCCCCCGGCATGCCCGTCCCCGACCTGCGTCGCCCGCCGAGGGCACGGGGGCCCGGCCGGCGGGTCTGGACGCTGGAGCTGGGCCCCGGGGAGAGCGACAGAACTGGGGTGGGGCGGAGAGTGCAGCCTCGCTGGGACACGCCCACGCGCACCGTGCGCCACCCGCGCGTCGTGGTGTCCGTGGCGCCTCTGTGGCGACAGTGCCCCGGCAGGCCGCGAACCCGCGCCCAGCCACAGCTGGTGCTCAGAGCCCTAACAGATACAGCGGGCCCTGTTGGCCCCTCTCGCAGCCTCTGGGTCCTAGAGTCCCTAGGCCAGCGTCCTCTTTGAAAAATGTTCACAACCCTTTCCAAACCTGCACCAAATAAGGGCCAGGATTGTGTTCTGGACGCCTTTTTAGTCCAGTCTCTACTTTCTAGGCCCGGGAAAAGCCTGATTCTTCAAAGGACCAGCGTTTCCGGTCATTTAAAAACAACCAAACCACACAGATGCTTTTCAAACTCGAAGTGCTAGTGCATTGGCATGCACCCACCACAATGATGGGAAGAATTCAACTTTTCACTGGGCCATATAAGCATGCCCCGACCTTTTCCAGATACACTTGTCTGAAGCGTTGTTTCCAATGGTGAAAGAGCATCAGAGGTAATCTGTAGGAGCCAACGCCTTCCCTCCCTGAAAAACTGCCTACAGAATGTATTCCTCTATAACTAACTGTCACCAATTTAGACAAGGCAAAGACCAGAGCCTAATAAGGAAGCAGTTATCTAGCCCAAGACATACTTTGCTTGCTGATGTGTGCCAAATCCAATAACACAACTTTTCCCCTAGTAAGGAGTCTGGTGACATACTGGATAAAGCATTCAGCTGCTAACCAAAAGGTTGCTGGTTTGAACCCACTAGCCACTCTGTGGGAGAAATATGAGACAGTCTGCTTCTGGGAAGATTTATAGACTATGGGACAGTTCTTTTCTTTCTATAGGGTCACTGTGAGTTGGAATCAACTCCATGGCATTGAATTTAGTTTGTTTTTTTTCCATCCACTGAGCTGGTGAGCACCCTGCTGGACCCACCCCTGTCCTTCAGAAACTTTATCCAGACAATAAATCTCTCTAAAAGTCAGATTCTTACTTGTTCTATAAAGGGATTAAGCCCAAAACACACTCCCATCAAGTCATTCTGACTCATAGTGAATCTATAGGGCAGAGTAGAACTGCCCCATAGGATTTACCAGGCTGTAAATCTTTAGGGAAGCAGACGGCCTTATCTTTCTCCCTAGGAGCAACTGGAGGGTTAGAACCACCAATCTTTTGGTTAGCAGACCAATGCTTTAACTGCAGTGCCACCAGAGTTCCTCATATAGGGATCAGAGTTTAATAATTATAAGATCCCTTTCCCTGCTGCAATTGGGTAACTCTATCAATTGTCAAGGGAGCTCTGGTAGCGTAGTGCCTAAGGCACTTGACTGCTAACCAGAAGGCTGGAGGTTCAAACCCACCAGCCACTCCTCGGAAGGAAGATGGGGC
>NW_006922588.1:192393-204226 GCF_000298275.1 Orycteropus afer afer
GTGCAGTGAGATGAACAGGAAAAAAGCTGCTGGGGACTGATATTCCCCCCTCTGCCTAAGCTCTGGGAGCTCTGGTAGCTTAGTGCCTAAGGCACTTGACTGCTAACCAGAAGGCTGGAGGTTCAAACCCACCAGCCACTCCTCGGAAGGAAGATGGGGCAATCTATTTCCATAGTGATACTGTCTCGGAAACCCAAAAAGGGGTCGCTATGAGTTGGGTCCAACTCGACGGCATATAACAACAACAACAATCAATTGTCAAGCATCCCTGGCATTTTTTCTATTTAGATAAACGATGTAAGCCCAAATAGATTGTGAAGATTCAGTAGGAATCAAGACAAAAAAAAAAAAAATGTAGAGATGAAGAACATAAAAGACAGTTTTTGGGGTGCTTTTTTGGTGGAGGGGTTCTTGCGTGGCATGGAATAATCTATTTATAAGGATTTAGGGAGGATTCAGCCAACAGCTGAGAGGTACCAGGCCTTTTCTCTAAAAGGATTACTAATGCCTATTTATAGAAACCAGCAGGCCACCATGTCCCGGATCAGGATACGCACACACGCAGTCACAAAAACAGAATTGGCAGCAACACTCCACAGAACAGTTTGTGTAATATTTTATTTGACACAGCAGTAAGCTTTAAAGGGAAAATTAATTAGGACCTTAGAATTGTTCATGAGAACACACTCAATATTTAGCACTAGGTAGAATTGTTCATGAGAACACACTCAATATTTAGCATTAGGTTTTATTTTAAGGCAAAGGATTATCACAGGTTTTATATTAATAAATGGACTGTATTTAAATGTGAAGGGGTAAGCCAATACATAACATCACCTTAAATACTATAAAGTCCACTCTATGGGGAATCATTTTCTACAGTACAAAACTAATACAGAAAACACATTTGGAAAGATCACAGTGTTTAGAACATTGCAACAGCAGTTTTATACACAGGTGCATCTCTAAGCTTCTGTCTGTCTTGCTTCTGAAGAGATTTCATTATACCATACAGCAGACCCCTATGTGAAGGGGAAACATTGATTGACTCTAGTACTTCTCCCTGCAGGGCCGATCAATAGCCAAAGTTAAATTCTAAAGAGCATTTGCAAGTTTATCCTTAGTCTGCACACTAGCTAATGTGCCCCAGTGAACATGCCTTTATGTATTATCATTTGTCATTTTCTCCTTGAGACTATGTATGTTAGAGCTTATGCTCACTAAGTTCCCTGTCAAACACCTAAATGGATTATGCCTAAAGATTAATTTAATATCCTGTATTGCATTATACTTTCTTCCTAGGACTGGACTATCCATTATTATTTTTAATATTATATACATAATACTAGACTTATAGAAAGTGATGATTATTATTTTGGGTATAATAATATGTCACATACCAGAATACTGGAGAATCAGGATTTATTACAAAATACAGTACTACAACATTTTGTGATATAGTAAAATATCTGACGGAATGTTCTGCTCTAAATTTAGACCTGACTGCTACAGATATGTCTTTGAGAGTGCCTCAAAGTACCCCTAAAGAAAGATACTATTTCACAAAAGGGCAAAGAAGTTGTTTTGGCAAATAGGCATTTTTTTTAAAGCATCTAATTTTATGTGCAAGTCTTTCAAAATTTTAGTGATACACAAGAAATAACTGCCATTAGTTTTAATGCTAATCGACATTAGTAGGATTTTAAGATGATGATATCTAATGCCTATTATTTGGTGTATTGTTTACTTTTTATAGTTTTATGTTTTAAAATCTGCATTTGTGCTGAGGCAAATGTATTGCAAAGAGTACAATTTTATTAATAATACTAATTTATTGAGCAATTTCTCACAATTCAGTAGTACTTTAAATAAGAGTACTTATTCATTCCTGGGTACAATTAGGAATAAGTACATATATTATATTGGCAGATTATTTGTTTTTACACACAGCCCCAAAATAATTTAAGTGTTGCACTACTTTGTTGCTTGTGAAGTGTATCATTAAGAAGGTGGGCTTTTCTCCCCCCCCCATGATACAGTCATATTTCCATAAGTATTAGGAATTATGCAAAGACATCTTTGTGGTGAAGTAAATTCTGTTCACTTGGAAAATGCACATTTCAGGACTAACATGAGCTGTTTGACTATCTATCCCTTGGTAAGTGGCCTTGCAAAGTGTTGCCCCTAATTATTAGATTCTACAAAATCTATTTTTTAAATTGTTGTAATTTAGTGCCATTAAAATCTAGACCTTCCTTCTGAGCACAGCTCCCCAGATGTTTAAATGTGGGAAAGCTGTTAGTCTTTTCAGAGAATGGGCTGCCCTTCCTTATCAAACAGATTCTAAAACCAAACTTTTCCACTTGCAGAATTCCACTCCTACTCCAGGATAAACGATATAAAATTAATGCCATACCTCACATTGTTAATAGCAAAGGGATTCTACTGCTGCTACAGTCTTCAGAAGACATGTGTAATATCGAAATACTAAAGTCCTAAAAAACAGAGATAACACTGATCATTTAAATCAATCTGCTTATTTGAATACATCTACAGCCAATGTGGACCAAATTTAACCACTGAATTGCTTTTATTGGTAGGCCACTTGACCACAGATCTTAAAATCAAGCTTAGAGGGACAGCATCAGAAACCCCACTAAAACCAAGTGTAGAAAGAAAATTTGCTTAAGGTTGACAGTGGTCAAGTACCATCTATATCTTTTTGAAATTGAGCAGTATGCTACTTTATACACATAACAAAAACAGTGCACATAAAGCACATAAATTAACACCATCCAAAATCTAAAAAGCAAGCATCAGCAGGAAGTGTCTTATTTGATTTAAGAAACTGTAGGTATTCTGTGTTTACATTTATCCACATTTAGGTGTTTCCTCCCCGTCATTTTAGAGTGCTCATAATTTCCAGAAGAATGAGAGGAAGGTGTGTATTTGGGTACTTTCTGAAGATCTAGGTCCATGTACAGGACATTAATGTCATCTACTGGTTTCAGTTTAATAGGTGGCTGTTTTTTGGGGAAAAAGATATATCTGGGTTCTTGGGTGATTCCCAATATCAAGAATAAGTAAAGACCTACTCTAAGAAGAGTGAAGAAGGAGGGAAAAACAAAGTTTTTTCTTATTACATAGGGATATTTGTGGCAATTTCTAGAATTGTCTCCAAATGTGCAGTAAAGAACGACCTCATGATCTTTGTGAGGTCAAGAAAAAATAATGGGGATTAATACTCTGGAAAAGAATCATTGTTCTGGTATCTTTAATTGTAGAGGGAGTGTGAAAAACCCCTTTGCAAATAAAAACAATATTATAAGCATACCATAAATATATCATGCCTGACTTTTTTTTTCAATTAATTGTGGTAGCAGGCATCTAGTGACAATCAGGAAGCTAACCCTTATAGATATGAACTCAAACAACTTCAAACAGATTTTTTTTTTTGTACCCAGGATAGATTTCTCAGAGACTTTAGTATGTACATCTCCAAAAGGGGCTGAAAGAATGAAACCTTCCTAACCTATTAATCACAGATTTTTCGCCCCCTCACACACACACATACACACACACACACACAGGGAAGCTCTTGGTACTACTGTTTGGCATTTGGGGGATCAGCAGAGTAACCATATAACACGTACTGTCTCAGTTTCAATTTTTCTTTTGTATGAAAAGTAATTAAATATATGTATATGTACACACATGGAGGAGGAGCCCTGGTGGTGCCATAGTAAAAGTGCTCATCGGTGAACAGAAATGTTCAAACCCACCAGCCGCTCCACAGAAGGAGGATGTGGTGATCTGCTTCCACAAAGATTACAGCCTTTATATATAAAGCCCAAACCCACTGCTGTTGAGTCGAATCCCACTCATAGTGATGCTGTAGGACAGACTTGAACTATAGGGTTTTCAAGGCTGTTAGGGAAGCAGACTCCCAAATCTTTCTTCTGTGGAGAGGCTGGTGGGTTCGAACCACCCACCTTTCAGTGAGCAGTCAAGCACTTTAACCACTGCTCCATCAGAGCACCTATTTATAAATGCTGTAGGACGATTTTGCGAAGCAAGAGTGGGATGTCACTGTGCTGTCCAATACAATCCCCAACCTGTCTGTGACTTCTGTGCACTTGAAATGTGGCTAGTCTGGCTTGAGATATGCAGTAATTATAAAATACAATATTTTAAAGCCTCAGTACAAAAAAAATGAAAACTATCTCATTAGTACTTTTATATTAATTACAGGTTGGAATAATATTTTGGATATATTGGTTTAAATAAAATATTTTAAAATGAATTTCAAGGTTTTCTTTTTCCTTTTTAAATGTGGCTACTAGAAAATTGAAAAATTGCCTATTTGACTCACATTTGTGGCTTGCATTATATTTCTATTGGACACTGCTGCTCAATTTGTTATCTTCTACAAATGGCTACTAAAGGCTTTGACTGGGAAGTTTTAATGAAAGCAATGCTTTAGGCAACTAGAGGAATGACTAGGGCCCTCATTAATTATGTGCTAATATATTAGAGAACAATTATCACATAATTACAACTCATTCATTAATCAATTTATTCTTGTATATAGCATTTCATTCATATAAATCTAATAAAAATATATTGGCTTTTATTTCTCTCCTTCTTAGGCTCTCTGTCTCTGTCTCTCTCTCAAACACACACACACATATACATAGAGAGAGAGGGAATATTTCCTACAGAAACTAAGAAAAACCAAAGAGGAAGCAAACAGGAAGTCCTTGAAAACTGTTTATTCATAACCCTCCAGAGTTAAACCTCTCCTTCTTCTTCTCGGCATTATACACGGAGGACAAGGGCAAGGGAAGGTAGCATAGCCTTCTGTACTGACCCATAGTATTCAATTCACCAACAAACTCCCGGAGAACAAAAATATGGATGATTTGGTTTTCATTTAATTTTTTTTTTTTCAAATTTAGTGCAGAGGGGTAAGTAATAGGTGCACAAAGGTAAAAGAAGTTGCAGGATATTCTGCAGATAACATTGCCATAGGCAGAGGAGACTAGGTGGAAATGACAAGGTTCAATATTTTAAGGGAATAACAATAATTCAATAATTTGTAAGAATTCTAAATGCATCTACCAGGTCTCAATTTGTTAGTACTTTTAAAAAAAAAAAAAAAAAAAAGGAGCAAGCCCACACTCCCAGTATGAGATTTATGATAATGGGAGAGGCCAAATATTTAATGCAGCATCAAGCTGTTTTTTAGGACAGTAAAAATAGAATGTCCAGCTTTTTTCATGGAGGGAAAGTAGGATCAATGCAACCACCATTGCATTCTCCAACACAGCCACCTTCATAGCAGGCTGTCCTGCATGTGCAACCTGACTGCAGAATAGGATCCCCTAGGCTGCTGCTGACCTTGGGGCTGCCCTCCTGTCCTTAGGGGAGTCCAGCCTTATTGAGGCTGTGACTCTTAGCTCAGAACTAACTTGGTTGGAAGAGATAAGGAGAAAGAAAAAGCAAAAAAAAAAAAAAAAAAAGTCCCATGATTTAGAGAAAACATATCAGAATGTGCTATTTAAAGAAAGGGAGGACAAGAAGTTACTGAATGAAGGATGGTTTAGGATCAGAGAACCCAAGAAGCAGTAAAACACATTGGTGAGACTGGGCTACTTCTTAACAATATCAAATGTGCATCTACAGCTCACTTTGGGATGATGAGCTCCAGCAAGCCTCCCATCCTCCTTTGTCTGCCTTCCCATTTGCTTTCCTTGCCAAGTTCATGCCAAGATCACACAGCCTTGGTGAATCTGAAGTTATTAATTTGGAGCAGTGTTGAATAAATGAACCAGGTTACCAAAGGAAGGCCTTATATACAACTGAGAGTATTTTCTATTACTATATATTCTGCAGTACTGAGGCCTGAATTAAAGTTCAGACCAAACTCAAACAAATTATTTGATTTCTTAATTTATTTTTGCTCTGAAGACCTGGTCTGCCTGCCCCATTCCTCACGTAACTAACACTGTAATTATTTGTTTCCAGCAAGCAAAATAAATAGTTGCATTAAATGGAGCTCCCGAGATAAACCAACTTATTCCTACGTACTAAGCTCTGGCCAACCAGAACCTTCTGAGCCATAGACACTATAGTCAGGATTGGTGTAAAAATATAGAAACTGTACAGTTGGTTTTTACCCTTCTAATAATATAGACCCCAAACACTGCATCCCATTTGGAGATTCTACTTGGCTGAAATGGTTATTTGAAGTCATGCACAAAGAGCATGACTTTGTGTGTACACAGTAGGCATTTAATTATAGCACCCTTTTTAAATATATAGAGGACTTGCACGTTAGACAGCTCTTTTATATCCATTTTATCATTAAACCCTGACGATAACCCTGTGAGGTGGACAAGGTGAATACTATTAAGATAATGGCCCAGAGAATTGGCAGAGTAAGGTTTTGAGATTTCCAACATAGGGCTTTTTGCACTACTGATGGTTTTCCTTTTGATAGTGTGTTTTCTTAATACGGTTCTAACTCACAAACTTATATTTCTTGTATTAAAATCATCAATATTTGCTCTCTAAAGAAACTGAAACAATCTGAATACCAACCTGAGTAAAATCTTAGCATGGCAAAGACGGTTAAGTAGGTTATCAATGGAAGACAACCTACAATTGTGTACAATTGAGGTACATATTAGCATAGACCAAGAAATAGCTCTATTTATTTCTCAAGTGAAACAAATTCTTAAGTGAATACTATTATTTTACCAGTGTTGCCAATTACTCAAAGAAGTTCAGGGGAAGAGATGCTGTCAAACTTCTCTGTTTCTCAGTTATCAAATTAGAAATGGAACAACTACAAACTAAAAACTGATGTCTCCAATCAGGATTGGGCCAAATGAAGATGTTCAATACTTTTTGAGGGGAGGAGTGTGGAAGAGAAGTATGTAATCACATTAATGAAAAAAATTGTATAGAGTTCTAATGATTTACAAACCACACTGTTCTAAAAATGTAATGCAGTCACCCCATTTTTGAGAGACTCAATGTAGCCTCAAAAATTTCCACTATATCCTTCAGGTTTTATAATTCCTTGTGGCATATATGTTGCTATGTGCCATTGAGTCGGCCCCGACTCATAGCAGGTTTCCGAGGTGGTATCACTACGGAAGTAGATTGCCCAATCTTCCTTCCAAGGAGTGGCTGGTGGGTTTGAACCTCCAGCCTTCTGGTTAGCAGTCAAGTGCCTTAGGCACTATTCTACCAGAGCTCCTATGTGGCACATATAGTAAATAACATTGAAGTTACACTAACCAGTTGCCGTGGAGGAGTCAACTGTGACTCATAACAACTTTGTGTATGTCAGAATAGAACTGTACTACTCTAGAGGATTTTCAGTAGGTGATTTTTCAGAAGTAGATTGCTAGGCCTTTCTTCTTAGGTGCCTCTGGGTGGACTCAAATAAAACTCCAACTTTCTGGTTATCAACTGAGCAACTTAACTGTTTGCACCACCAAGGAACTCTAAAATTATATTAGTAGTGGTGAAATATCCCTCAAAGCCTGTAAGAGGCAATATGCTAACGTACTATTAGAAAAAAAATATTACTAGGTAAAAGTGAATACCAAAAAAAAAACCTCAAACGTTGGTTAATTAAATAAGAAATGACATGCCACACTTTTCTACAGTAAAACTTAAGGATTTTTTTTCATCCCCTTCCTTTTTGGAAAAACAGTACAGAAGGGGCTCTCCCCAACCCTATAATTCTATTCTTTTAGGATAACGAAAACATTCAACACATTTAAGAGCTAAACAAGCTTACCCTTGTTTCTTATTTACTGAGGTGTTATTTCACAAAGACAACACTCAAGCATGGTCTTTGTTTGGATTTGACACATAAAAGGGTTACATTTTCAGTGTTCAGCAAAATGTCCCCCAATTAGACCTTTCAAGGGAAGGTGAGGAGGAAGAAGTTTCCGTTTTTCTATAGTTCCTAGAAATGAAACTGTGATGATGAAAGCTATATTATCATTTCCTAGATCTTTGTTGTTGTTATGTGCTTTCAAATAAATTTCACCTCATAGTAACCCCACATGACAGAGTAGAACTCCCCCAGATGGTTCTCTTCCCTGTAATCTCTACAGAAGCAGATTACCAGGTCTTTCGCCTATGAAGCTGCTGAGTGGGTCTGGGAGCCAAACTTTCAGTTAGCAGCCAAGTGCATAACCGTTTGCACCACCAGAGATCCTTCCTAGAGCTTTAGGGTATAAATATCAAGGGTAAATGATGGAAGTATCAGCAAACAGAAACAGAAGGTTTCCGGTCTCATGGTTTACCACTGTATCACCAGATTCTAGTTTAGACTGCTGAATAAAATACTTGGAATGTGAAACCCTAGGTTTGAATCTTTGTTCTGCTCCTTAATAGCTGTGAGGCTTTGGACCAATTACCTAACACACGTGAAGGGGTTGCTGGATGATTTAAAACAAAACAAAACAAAACAAAAAAATGTGTTCCGTAAAGCCCTATATATTGTATGGCTACTTTCTTCAGTTCATTGGGATCAAATGAAATGAATTTGAAACCAGATGGTGGAAAGCAGGCATCACTAGCATTTCAAAATGAGACTATTTTGTAGGAGGTTAAGAGATACTTGATTATTCATGAAAGAACTTATGGAATCCAGTTTTAGGAGTCATCAGAAAGCTATTTATGTGGCATTGCCCCAAACTTAGTATTTTCACAAATAAATAATTGAGGTCAATTTTATATGTTTATGCTTGAGGATGTGAAAATGGAAATGGAACAATAATATGAAAAGGTGTGTACTTTTCTAAAGCATATTGTCCCAGTTTGTTCTGATAAATGCAAGGATGCAGTTCTAAAGGGTACAAAGGCAGTACTTACTTACCTGTCTTGAGTCATGGAATTCTTTGAGAATTTGATGAATGCTAGAGATCTGCCCAGGAAAAAGGAGTACATGTTCATACACACACACCAACACACGCACAGAGACATTTTTAGGCAACATAGCATTTCCCGTCATCCCAAAGTCCAGCTATGATTTGAGTTAGGAACCACTGAACTAAAGAGTAACTGCTTGGTTTTGCATAGGGATAAATTTATGTCTATTACCTATCTCATTCTGATATATGAAATTGCCAGTGCCTGAATACTAAGAAAAGAATCAAGTTATGTTCTGAGTATTGAAGTACCAGATGCTCTTACAGTGCTCTGCAGACCACTCTCTACTTGAAACAGTTTTACAACATCCATGTGTTTACAGTAGAGTTGAATTTGATGTGACAGCTTGCTTCAATGGGTATTTTAGTCAGTTTCCAGTGGACTCTTTGTCTTGTAAAGTAAGATGATCAGCCAGGAAGCTCACTCATCTCTTAATCTAGTAGTGTAAAATTGAGCAATGTTCTTTCCACAAACACCGGTCCCTTTTTCTGCCTGCCCCAGGGGTCACAGTATTTTATCAAAGGTAGAAATGACATACCTTTGCAGTGGTTACCCTGATCTTTGAGATGAGTGATTTTTACCAAGACTATATTTTACAGTTCAGCAAATAGCTTCAACAGGGACTATGTACATAAAGGCATTTTTTAAAATTACTGACAACAGACAACACACAGCTCACATTTCAAATTGAGAAAAACACTTGACAACAACACATTGTACAGTATTTGCTAGTTAAGGAACTTTCCTACTCTAATTGAGCTTTATGAAAGAAAAAGGAATCAGGAAAAGAGATGTTCTAAGCCCTAAGGAAACTTCTACTTTCAGGGTTTAATCCAAGTTATGATACAATTTCTTTAAAGTGCCCTGGGTAATGATAAAAAGTAGATATTCATATGCAAATATCTCCATGATTCAGTAAAAATCACAAATTTCAATACGTAACTGTTTAGGACAACCAAAAATTTCTTTTTACTTCCTTCAGCAACCTGACACTTTCTCCTTCCTAACAGTTTTAAGTTGGGCACTCACTTTTGTTTTCAATAGTCTTCTATTTCTGATTTAGGGGTGGGGGAGACCCACAAATGGTCAAATTTTCCCTCCAATTGCAAAGGGATTGGCATTTTATTGCCATCATCAATATTTCAGATTTGTTTTGCTTTGTATCATAAATGAAAAACAGATCCGTTCTCTTTCCCTTTTTCCTTTAACCTCTGATTTCACATTTATTCCCTGTAATATTACATTTCTACGGTCTTTAGAAGAGTGATGTTGTCTGTATCTTTCAAGTTCTCAGACTGTGCTCTCTCAAGTCTGGTATCAAATTGTCTTGACCTGCCTGCTCCCTTCCTTCTGGCAACAATGTTAAGGCTCTTGGCTGATGTGGAAACTGCCTCAGGTAGGCAGACTCAGGAAATCTCAGGGGCCTTCTGCAGAGCCACAGTGGAAGGTAGAGCCTTCTAAACAAACACACTGAAGAGTGGGAACTCAGCCTGATTGGGTTGTAGCAGATCGATCAGAAAGCACACTGTCCCAGAGAAGCCTTCATACAAGCTGTATATACTTTCAAGGACTCGAGAACCAGCCTTGAATTCCTCTGTAAATAAGAATTCAGCAAACCTAAGAGAAGAGGAAGAAAATACAAACAGTTTAACATGAGTGTTTCCTTATTATTGGCCCTGGGTTGTGTCTTCCACTCTTCTGCCAAGTTAAAGTTATAGCAAAATTTTCTTTCCAGAATTATAGAATTATTTCAAGAAAGCCTTTTTTTTCCCTTAACAAAAGAGGATCAGTTATATAATTCTGTATGTTTCCCAACAAATTATGTTGGCAAGCAAATTCAACTATTTTCAGAGTATAAAAAGCAAAGCAGTTGGGCATTTCCTGAAGATTTTGTTCCTTCTGTCATCCAACAATGAAAAGTAAAAAAGATAGATAAATAACCATAGTTTGATTTATCTTAAATAGAAGCAAATTGGTACATAAAAAACATAATTATGCTGTGTCTCTATAGGTACATTATTTCTGAGATAGATTTCATATATATGTGGCAGAGAGCAGAGATTGTGAAAAAAAGTGGGCAAGATTTTATAGAATCGGTGGTTTTGAGCAAAAAAAAAAAAAAAAGGATAAGATGAATGGGAAAAGATAAGCAATGTTTTACAATCATGACATTAAATACTAACTCAGTTCCAAGACTGGACTATTCACTTTAAAACAGAGTCACTGACCTCTAAATTCTCCATGAAAACCTTTTTTTACCATCGCTGTGTTTGCCACAAGAGCTCTGGTAATGCAGTGGTTAAAGCATTCAGCTGCTAACCAAAAGGTCAGTGGTTCAAACCATTCCGAGAAAGAAAAATGAGGAAGTCTGCTTCCATAAATATGTAGAGCCTTGGAAACCCTATGGGGCAGTTCTATCCTGTTCTATAGGATCTCTGTGAGTCAGAATCAACTTGATGTCAGTGTTTTTTTTTTTTGTTGTTGTTGTTTTTTGAGGGGGGATGTTGCCACAAATCCTACTTAGATTATTTATAATGAGTAACATTTTTTTATAGTAGTTTACAGCTTTAAAAGTGCTGTCACCTATGTCATCTCTTTACTGACTTGCTCCACACAATCCTATCAACTACAAAGATAATCACCAATTCAGAGCCTGGAGCTCACAGCTTGGTAAGGCCCAAGAGCTAATACTGTCATAAATTTAGATCATTGCTACTACACGGGGGGTCCTATGAAGAGTAATTACTTATTTGATCTTTCTGAAGCTCTTGGAATTACTTGAAGGCAGTTCAAAATAAATCAGCAGGAAACAAACTGCAATTCTGTTTGGTCAATGTTTCAATCAACTGTTTTCCTGAATATGCTACAATTTAAA
>NW_006922588.1:204326-208318 GCF_000298275.1 Orycteropus afer afer
TCGTCATAAGAGTTAATTCAAAATTTGTAATTATAAATTGAAGGTAGCATGATGGTATAGCTTCAGGGGGTCTTAACCTTTTCTGTTCTACAGATCATTTGGCAGTCTGGATCCCTTTTCAGAATAAAGGTTTCAAATGCATATAATAATATACACAGGATCCCAAAGGAAACTGATTATGTTGAAGCATAGCTGCTAAAAATGCAAAAAACAATTGGTAATATAGTAATATACCCAACCCGCTGCTGTTGAGTCCATTCCTACTCATAGCACCCCTGCAGGACAGAGAACTGCCCCATAGGGTTTCCCCATAGGGTTGTAAACCTTCATGGAAGCAGACTGCTTCATCTTTCTCCTGTGGAGCAGCTGGTGGATTCGAGCTGCCAATCTTTCAGTTAGCAACTGAGCGCTTAACTACTGCACCACCAGGGTTTCTAATAGTGATATATGTACTCTTTATTAACACATTAAATAGCAAAATCTAGCATTGGGTCCAATAACCATTGGCATTTCTAAGTAACGGTGGGAAATAGATATTTCATAATATCTCCAACAAGAGTAAAATGACATGAGAATACCTATCACTTTCATTGGTACAGAGTCATAGCTACTGTTAATACTTTGTGGCTTGTTACCTACATTTATGATGGAAGGAAATGTACTTTTTATTGAGTTTAATGGAAATAACGATGTAATTTTTGTTTTTTTAAGCAAGTTCAGGTACTCTAGATAAAGAACCTTTGCTATAGCAGAAAAAGGAAGGGCTCTGAATTTGAGATACTCGACTCTGATAATATCATGGTATATAACCTTTGGTAAATTTCTTAATCTAACTGTAAAATGATGAAATTGCAGAATTGCATGGGACTATCTGTAAAAATGAAAGTTACCATATATTAAGCTCTGACCATATAACAAGCATTTGATAAATGGTAAATATTTTTTCATATCAACATATTAAAATAGAATATTTGTGGAACAGATAAAACCATTCTATCATATTTTACAAGAAATTCACAGTTTTGTTCTTTCTTTTTGTGACTTTTTGTCCCTGAACTTTGATTTATTACATTGTAATTACAGTATGCATAAAATTTTGTATTCTGATTTTTTTCAGCTAAAATATTTTGATAAAAATTTTATGTGCATGTCAAAACAATTCCTAAATTTATTGAAAATAGTACTGGAAATGGATGAAAGTAGCAGCTTCATTGCTCTCTGACCTGTATTGTGGTACTGTTTCTGAAAAATGTTGTTGATATAAAAATTGAAAATGATTTTTTCAGAAATCCACCCAACAGTACAAGAAATCAAACTGACAAATTCTCTTTTTTAGAAAATTCTCATCAAAATGGCAATCAGAATAGTAATTGCAGAAATTTTGAAAATTAAACACACTGAGGGCAATATATATCCAAAATTGAACTCAAAGGAAAATTAATAGATATATGTGGTTTTGGTAATACTCGTACTGTTGATGATGATAATAATAATGATATTAAAGAAAAAAAAGGAAGACATCCAATTTAAACATTTTTACAAACAATAGAAAACAACAAATAAATTAACATTAGAAAACAAAAATAAAAGCAGAAAATAATAAATTAAGAAGAAAAAGAGAAAAACAAAATAAAAGCAAAATACAATCAAGAGGCAATTATTTTTTGAACAATATTTTTAGAGCTTTATTTCAAAAATTGAAAATCCATATGAACTAGATGATTTTATAGGAATATTTTCATTATCAAAATTAATTTAAGAAGTGGTAGACAACCTGAATAATTGAATAATCACAGAATTTCAAAGGTTGTCAAATATTTGTATGCAGCTAGAAATTTTAACTATATGCTAAAAAAGGAATATGTGATGATCAAGCAACGTTTATTCCAGGGAAGTACATATTGTTTGACATTACTGTTTCAGAAACCACCAAAATTAGGGAAACCTTTTCTTTTTGGGCCATGTCATATGCTAACTTTTGAAATCCAATGAAGTGGAAATTTCAGTGCATAAGCAATTAAATGCAATGGCCAAACTATATCCAGATATCAAGTATGAATTTTCATTTATCTATCTGTAAGGGAAATTTCAGTTGCATTAAGGCCTTGATACCTAAAATCTTGTAACCAAAATTTTGAAGCATAAGACTGGCCTTCCAGAAAAAGGGTTGTTCTGTCCCTTTTTAACAGACTTTTCCAGGAAATGAGGACCCTTGATGAAATTTATTTCCAAGCTACAATTCCATTGGCCTAGATGAGATCCAAAATGACTTTCTTTTACTGCTCACAGAAAATGAAGAGTCAAGTTCCCACCTAAATAAATTAGGGACCCAGCAAGTTAACAGGATTCCTAAAGTAAGACGTTTAAATAAAGGACTGGTGGCATAGTGCCTAAGGCATTTGACAGCTAGTCGGTGGTTTAAACTCACCAGCCACTCCTTGGAAGGAAGACTGGGCAATCTACTTCCATAGTGATACTGTCTCAGAAACCCAAGGAGGGGTTGCTATGAGTCGGATCTGACTCGACAGCAGTGAATTTGGTTTGGTTTGGTTTCGCATATGTTAGTATTTTTTTCTTTCAGCACATATATGCAAATATCTTGAAGGATATTTTATGTTTATTTAACCCTGGAATGTTACATAAGGTGGCTTAGAAAGGCCTTTGTAAAAATCAATGACTTTTGGTAAAGATCTGAATGAAGTGAGGTAGCTAGGAAATATATGTAGAGAGTAAGCATTAATGGTAGATGGAACAGCAACTTCACAGCCCTCGAGGACGAGCGACCTGAAATCTTAATGGGATCACAGGAAAGCCACAGTGATGGAGAGAATCAGGAGGAAGATCAGGGAATCAGCTAATCTTTGAAAAAGGGCTGAAACCCATTAAATGGGGAAGAGATAGTCTCTTTAACAAATGGTGCTGACGTAACTGGACATTTACCTGCAGAAAAATGAAACAGGGTCCATATCTTATACTATGTACAAAAACGAACTCAAGACGTAAATGTGAAACCCAAAATCATAAAGCTCAACAAAGAAAAAATAGGGGCAAATTTAGGGGCCTAATACATGCCATAAATACACTATCAAACAACACTGAAAAGCACAAAGAGCAGAAGACAAACTAGACAACTTGCATCTCCTGAAAATTAAACATTTCTGTACATGAAAAGAGTACCTGCAGAGTGGAGAAAAAAATTTGCAATGATATATCAAAAGACTAATTCATCTCCAACATTTATGGAAAACTTCAACATCTCAACAACAAAAACACAAGCAATGTTATTTAAAAGGCCGAGGATGTGGACAGTTCACCAAAGAAGACATTCAAGTAGCCAACAAACACCTGAAGTAATGCTTGCCATCATTAGTCATTGAAGAGATGCAATCAAGACAAGATTACCATCGCACTCCAGCATTAACAGCAAAGTTAAAAAATAAAAATAAAAAAACAGAAAATAACAAATGCTGGCGAGGGTGTGGAGAGATTGCAACACTCATACACTTCTGGTGGGATAGTAAAATAGTACAACCACTGTAGAAAGTGTTATGGCACTTCCTTAAGAAGTTGAAAATAGAAATACCATATTGCAAAAAGGGCAAGGAGGCCACATGTTCTGACCTCCTCTAATCTCACAAGAGGAAGACAGAGTCATCATCAATAACCCAAGGCCTATTCCTGCCAGGCCAGATATGCTGCCTCCCTCCAGCCCTTTCTCCAACCATTCCTCCAAAGCACCCACCACCTCTCTCCTGGGTTTGATAATTCGCTGCAGTGGTCACGCAGAACTCACAGATTATGGGGTTTATTAGGGAAGCGCCAAGCTACAATTCAAGTTCAGGAAAAACACTCAGTCTCTCTCCCAGCCCACTGTCTCTCAGCCAAGTCTCTCACAGTCTCTCCCCCAGCAGTGCATGTCCCTCGATGTCTTACTCAGCAACGTGTGTCTCTTGCGTCTCTTTCCCAGCAGCATGTGTCTCTTTCAGTAGCAC
>NW_006922588.1:209708-213866 GCF_000298275.1 Orycteropus afer afer
CTCAGGTGTATAGAATTCTGATGTTGGGATTAGTTAGTTTGGACACCCTGCCAGGCTCAAAAGCAACCCTCCTAGAGGCAGAAGGAGTCTCTCTGACTGCTGGCTGAGAAAGACGTGCTGCTGAGAGAAACGTGCTCCTGAGAGACATGGACTTGATGGAAGAGAGACACGAGAGACATGCACTGCTGAGAGAGAGACACAAGAGACACATGCTGCTGAGAGAGAGATGTGAGAGACACACTGCTGAGAAAGAGACTGCTGGTTGCTAAGTGAGCTGGCTGGCTGCGAGAGACTGAGTGCATTTCTGAACTTGAATTGTAGCCTGTTGCTTCCCTAACAAACCTCATAATCTGTGAGTTCTGTGTGGTAACTGCAGCAAATTCTCGAACCCAGCAGAGAGGTGGTGGGTGCTGTGGGAGGAATGGTTGGTGTCAGAGTTGGTGAAAGGGCTGGAGGGAGGCAGCATGTCCAATTTCACAGGAATAGGCCTTGGGCTACTGATGGTGATTCTGTCTTCCTCTTGTGGGGTTAGAGGAGATAAGAAGATGGGACTTCCTTGCCCCTTTGGCAATTGGTGTCAGAAGTGGGATTCATTGCAGTGGCTCCAGACTCATAGAAGCACCAGACTTTGTAAAAGAAAGAAGGAAGGGGCCTGGGGAGTGAAACTTTGGATTCTTTGGTGGTTACTTTGGTTGGTGTTGCCTATTAAAGGAGATAATTGATTCATAGGCTAGGGCTTTTGAGTACACCCAGCCAAAGACCTAAGGCCACATAATGGGAAGATAATCAAGGTGAACAGATGAAACTGGAATGTCCTAAAAAGGATTATGCGTTTTGAATTATGTGCTTATCTGAATGTATTATGGGTATTGAATATTCTCTTACCTGTTTGTATATTATAAATGATTATGGACTATGGATAACAGAGAGCATGTAAGTCTGCCTTCAGCTGATACTTGATTGGATATGTTAAAAGGGGAAATAGAATTTTCCCAGAAGAAACACAGGCTTTTGTTACAAGTTCTGTATGTAGAGTATTAGGGACTTAGGTAGAAAACCTGAGCCCCAACCAGAACTATTCAGAGAATGGAAGATCTGCATTTGAAGACATGATCTACAGAAAAAAAAAAAAAAAGACTGTTTGGCTTTTTGAATTTTGAGCAAGCAGATAGGCTTTGGGTGCATCAAGACAGGAACGACATGGTCCATGAGAGAAACCTCTTCCAGGACTGAAAGTTAAAGGAAGATAGTGAGTAGTAGGCTTGTATGCTGCTCGCTCATGACTACCTGGATCCACTTGAGTGGAAATGGCGGAAGTGCAGCAAAGAAGAAATGGGCTGAGTTTGGTACTCTTTGACCTAGGCTATGGAGGCTGGGGAGGGGAGGAAGGGCTGGCTGGTCTAAAGTGCAAGGAGTTGTGAGCCTATGGGCATTGAAACAGTCCCCGAGGACTGAGGATGTGAGAGAAGGTTCTGGCTGGTCTGAAGTGAAGAGTGTGATTCCAAAACTTGGCAGCTGGTACCCATGACATAGCTGGGATGGCTAGGGCTGAGCTGACCAAAACCTGACCAAATGAAGAGGAAGATGTTTGACACTGAGCTGGTGTTAAGTTGATGCAGTTTGATGGCTTGTGCTGGGCTGGACTTTGCTTGTTTATGGATGCAGATGTCCAAAGTTTCCAAGCAGAACAGAAATTTCTTCAATGAGAAAGGAACATGCTTGTCTCCTCACAGTACTGGTTTGATGGGCAAATTAGAAATTGGCTATCTAAAATGGGGGACATAAAGGTATGAAGTGGCTTGTTTACACAGTTTCATGGGTGTGGTTATTCTTAAACTGATGATGACGGGTATGTCAATTTCTGAAGCATAAAAGGGATAGTGGCTAGAAAAGCCAGTGGGTGGCCTGTGGTGTAGTAAATTACCTGGTATGGCTTTTCTAAGCCATAAGTTTTTGTAAACTCTGTGGTGGAATTTGCCATGAGCAACTGAGTAGCTCCTGATTGTTAAAGTTATCCACCTGGGGTATTTCTGTTGAGAGTGGCATGAAGCAGTCATCTGGGATGTTCTCTCTCTCTCAGGCGTATAGAATTCTGATATTGGAATTGGTTAGTTTGGCCAGTCTGCCAGGCACAAAAGGAGCCCTCCTAGAGACAGAAGGAGTCTCTCTCACTTCTGGCTGAGAAAGACGTGCTGCTGAGAGAAACAAACTGCTGAGAGACACACACTTGATGGGAGAGAGACACGAGAGACACAGGCTGCTGAGAGGGAGATGCAAGAGACACACGCTGGTGAGAGAGACTGCTGGCTGCTAAGTGAGACAGCTGGCTGTGAGAGATTGAGTGCATTTCTGAACTTGAATTGTAGCCTGTTGCTTCCCTAATAAACCCCATAACCTGTGAGTTCTGTGTGGTCACTGCAGTGAATTCTAAAATCCAGCAGAGAGGTGGTGGGTTCTGTGGGTGGAACGGTTGGTGTCAGGGTTGGTGAAAGGGCTGGAGGGAGGCAGCATGTCCAGCTTCACAGGAATAGGCCTTGGGCTATTGATGGTGATTCTGTTTTCCTCTTGAGGGGTTAGAGGAGGTCAGAAGATGGGACCTTCTTGCCCCTTTTGCAGCTTGTGAGTGGCTGTCTAAGGTGCAACTATTGGTTTCTCCTTGTCTAGAGCGAAGAAGAATGAAGAAAATCAATGATGCAAGAAACAATTAGTCCAAAAGACTAATGGAGCACATGAATCCCAGCCTTCATGACACCAAAACTGGAAGAACTTCATAGTGTCTGGCTACCACCACTGACTGCTCTGAAAAGGATCAGATAAGAAGTCCAAGATAGAATGGGGAAAATGTGGAACAAAACTCAACATCATATAAAAGACCAGGCTTATTGGTCTGATGAAGTCTGGTGGAACCCCTGAGACTGTGGCCCTTAGACACCCTTCAAGCTAGGAAATGAACTGAATCCCCATGACCGCCAAATGATAGACAGGCCTATAAGGTAAACAGTAGTATCAGCAGGGTATGTACTTATTAGAATAATCAAGCATTTGAGATCAAGAGGACAACATTTGCCCAGGGATGGAGCTAGGAAGGCAGGAGGAGATGGGAAGAAAGGATCAATGGAAGAGGTGTGTGCAGGGAGGAAGTAGAAGAATGCTGTTGCATTATAGGCATTACAGTAAATGTCACAAAGGAGAATGTATATGGATTATTAAATGGAAAACCAATTTGCTCTGCAAACTTTCACCCAAATCACAATTAAAAAGAAACAAAGAAGAAGAGTAGGGTATTAAATCAGAGATGTAATAGAATAGACATGAAAAACCTTCAGTAATATGTGTATATAAAAGTATAAAGGAGGAAAAGATTCTACTCACAAAAAGCCTAGAAATATAAAATAACTAGGACTAAAATTAAAAAGAAACATATAAGACTTTCTGTATAAGATTCAAAATTTTACCAAATTTTAGACTTAAATAAATGCCAAAGTATATCATGTTCCTGAATGGGAAAAAAAAAAAGTATTGTAAATATATTAATTCAGCTGTTAGGTATAAGGTCAGTGGTTCAAACCCACCAGCTAGCTGCTCAGTGGGAAAAAAGATGAGGCAGTCTGCTTCCATAAAGATTTATAGCTTTGGAAACCCTATGGGGCAGTTCTACTCTGTCTTATTGGGTCAGTATGAGTCAAAGTTGATTCAATGGCAGTGGGTTTGGGATTTTTGTGGATGTTTGCTACAAATCCCTCTCAGATTATTTATACTGAGTAACATTATAGCTTTCCAAGGCTGTAAATCTTTGCAGAAGCAAATTGCCTCATCTTAATCACTTGGTGGGTTTGGACTGCTGATCTTTTGATTAGCAGCCAAATGCTTTAACCACTATGACACCTGATCTTCTTTTTATTTTTTTAAAAGTAACCTATAAATCAATGGAATGCCAATAAATTTCCTTAAGATTTTTTTTTTTTTTAATTTGACAAATTGATTCTAAAAGGTCCCATGTGGGGTTATTTAGTTATTTAAAATCCTTCCAGTACAGGTTACCCAATTTGCAAACCAGGGTTTACTTCTACCAAAAGCAATGTTTCCTGGTACACAGCTTATGTGTCATTTTTATCAGGTTTCTATGGAATACACTATAGAAAGCAATTTGGCCCTATC
>NW_006922588.1:214306-216611 GCF_000298275.1 Orycteropus afer afer
ATACTTCGCCACAATAAAAATAATTTATTTATCATTTATTTATGTACTTATTTAAGGTGATCTCTAAGATAGAAAAGTACTACCATTTGTATAAAAAAAAGAGGAATGATGGTCTACGTACACCTATTTGTCTGTGTATACACAGAGTATCTCTGGAAAGTTACCCAAGAAACTGGTAGCACTGATTACCTAGAGGGAATAATTGATGTATTCCTGTTTTGCATTTTTGAACCATGTGCATGTGTTCCTTCTTGAACGAAATTAATTAAATTTTTGAAAAAAAAAAAAAAGAGAGAGAGATGGAAAGAAGAGCCTACCTTTGGGCTCGGTAGATGTACTTAGAGTTTCCCGTGAGCCGGTAAAGCAGCAGGAAGACATAGGCACTGCCAGCCACACCGTGGCAAATCCCTGGCCCCTTCTTCAGCAGGCCCTTCTGCCATGTGAGTTCCCCACACCGGATACATGTGTCCAGGTACTGTGGTTTCTTGGAAACCAGATAAGCTTTGGCAAACAGATAGGCAATTCCTGGGAAAATATCAAAGACCTTAGAGGTAACTCTCATGGCTTAATACCGTAGAGAAGAACTTCTCAAACTGTAAAAGACTCAACAATCACCTAGAGTATTGGAAAAATGCAGATTCTGACCCAGTAGGTCTGTGCTGGGGCCTGAGATTCTGCACTTCTAACAAGCACCCCTGCAGGGACCACACTTTGAATAGCAAAGAGATAGAATCTTCTACAAGGGAGTCCTATAGGTTTCCTGTGTGATTTAGTTTTAGTTGTTTTAATTGTATCATGGGAGTTGGCCCCTGGGGAAAGAGCAACATTTTAATTGAAGTACATAAATTGATAAAAGCCATAATTTACAAATGGGTTAACATTTAATGAGACATACTCTGGTAAGTATCATGCATATCTGTCCATTTGGAATGGCTGACTGTTTATACAACTTGTCCATCCCCCAACAGAGGTTCAGAATTTGTAAGGTTTAAGTACTTATAACTATCCACCTTTCCTTAAGAGCAAAACTGGGAGTCCTTCCAACAATAACAATGCTCCCAAATGACCTTGCCAAGACTCCTACTCCAGCTGTGAAGTAAGTCCTTCCCAACTTGATTGTTCTAAGGAAAAATTTCCCATCAAAACCAATCAACAAACATAGTATTAATTGCAAAGCCAGGGACAGAAACAAGAGGAACTACAGCTATTAATAGAAATTATTTTCCCCAAGTTCCAGGTGCTCATATACAAGGAACAGGATATTAACTAAAGATCATTCACTCTCCTGCATAGCCCACCTTTCTCCTATAAGTAAAAACTGGAAATCCTGAAATTTAGTAGGTGTCCTTACTTGCTCATTCATTGGGTTATCTCTGTCTGTCATTTTCTTTGAGTAGGCTATTTTCCAATTCTGTAGAGATAGAAATTACTTTATAGAAGATGGATTGTAATATAAATAATTCCTGTCAATAGGAACACATACTCTTCTGGCAGAGGTTGGATTGGCTTCCTTCTGTTTCTGTAGTAGAAGCCAGTTTTGTATCTATTAAGCAAATTCATTTTAGCTTTCCTTAACCATTTGCCATGGTGGAGTTGATTCCAACTTATGGCAACCTCATGTGTTTCACAGTAGAACTGCCTCATAGGGTTTTCAAAGCTGTGACCTTTCAGAAGGAAATCATCAAGCCATTCTTCCAAGGTGCCTCTGGGTGGACCTGAACCACCAACCCTTCAGTTAGTAGCCTTGTCCTTAACCATTTGCACCACCCAGGGATTCTTCAGTATTCCTAATCATGCACAAATGTGCATGCTTACTGGATTCACCTTTAAACTGGTTATTACCTCTTTCTGGTTCCCTCATTAATTAATGAGTTAAAGAAAATAATTGACATGTGTTCATTTCATATTTATATGAGAGTCATGATTTTATCCTTTTAAAGCCTATCCTTTACCACTCCCTATGATTAATACATTAAGAAAAGGCTCTTTCCTTAGCCAATGCATTCAAGTCAACCACTATCTTTACATATAACATTTTCTCTTTTAATTTTAGGAACAAAATATCTTCCCACAAACTAAAGGATGATTTCAAATAATTGAATTGGTTTATTTATACATTCATTATTCACTGAATCCATTTATTTGAAAATGTTTATTGATTGGATGGGGAGCTCTGGTGGCATAGTGCCTAAGGCATTTGACTGATAAACAGAAGGCTGGTGGTTCAAACCCACCAGCCACTCCTCGGAAGGAAGGTTGGGCAATCTACTTCTGTAGTGATACTGCCTCGGAAACCCAAGGAGGG
>NW_006922588.1:217621-218409 GCF_000298275.1 Orycteropus afer afer
TCTTTACAGAAGTAGATTGCCCAGTCTTCCTTCCATGGAGTGGCTGGTGGGTTTGAACTGCCAACCTTCTGGTTAGCAGTCAAATCCCTTAGGCACTACGCCACCAGAGCTCCTTAGGTAAGATCAATGGGGGTCGTTATGAGTCGGGATCGACTCAATGGCAATGGGTTTAGGTATGAATTAGTATTTACTATATTCTAGCACAGTAGTAAGTGCTAAGGTTTTAAAAAGTCCCTGCTTCTATGGCATTTACAGCCTAAGGGAGGATATAATTCAGCTATGTGAGGGATAATAGAGGTGTTGTGAGAGCACAGGAGAGGGCCCCATACTTGGTGGTAGGGAGGGCCTACTATAGGGAGTGGCATTATTTAGCCTGAGTGCCAAAGGATAAGGAAGAGATTGCCAGGTGTAGTGGATGCTGCTGTGTCCTGCCTAGATACCTTTTACCAGTAGTTGCCCCATATTCCAGTTGCTATAATTGGTGGTTGATAGCAAACAGCCAGCTCACAGCTGCCCCTTCTTGGGAATCTTGCCCTCAGGCACACAGGAGGCTATGATATGCAACCTCTAGCAGATTTCTGTCAATGACTAAGTGACTCACTTCAGTAAGCCAAACCACCCATAGTTGCCTTTCCTTTGCTATGTGATTTCATGCCTTTGACTGTCCATGCTGTTCACTCTGCTTTGGAACAGCCGTACCATCTGTCTTGGCCTGGATTACTTATGCCAGGCATCACTTCCTCCAGGAAGCCCTCCCTAAACCCATAGGCAGCACCAAGAATCCCTCC
>NW_006922588.1:219089-220311 GCF_000298275.1 Orycteropus afer afer
TTTTTTTTTTTTTTGGTTGAGTCTGTTTCATGGGTTTGGCATAAGGCATTGGCTCCATAAATGTTGATTGACCCTAAAAGTCGTCACTTTTCACCCCAGCACAAGCTGACACTGAGGTGGGAAAGAAGTGGAAGGAAGAAGGGATGAGATAGTGTAATTGCTGTACCAGGCCATTAGCCTCAGGCAGCTTAATAGGTATTGGTCCTGTGGTTCCAGCCAGAGCAAAGGGACCTCTTCCTGCAGCCTGAATCACAGAATGGTACATGGAAGGAACTTTGAGAAACTTCTAATCATGTTGGTTTCCAACCTGACCTCATGAAATCCATACTAAGGCTGCTTAATCTAAATGGAAGGAATACTGGATTCCTTTCCTTTTTTTTCCCCCATAAGTTTCTTTGCTTTTGAGAAGCTCTGGTGGTATGGTGATTAAAGCATTCAGCTGGTAACCAAAAGGTCAGTGGTTCAAACTTGCCAGCTGCTCTGCAGAAGAAAGATGAGGCAGTCTGCTTTCGTAAAGATTTACAGCCTTGAGAACCATATGAAGCAGTTCTACTCTGTCCAACATGGTTGCCATGAGTGGGAATCAACTCAATGGCAGTGGGTTTTTTGTATTGTTTTATTGTTATTGTTTTGCTTTTGATGATGGTAACCCTATCATTGTGTCAGGGGAACACTGATTATTATGCATTGATAAGAAACTCAAGTCAGTAATGATATATGTCTTTGCCAAACACAACTAGGGAAGGGAATCAATTATTACTTAATAAATATGGTTTGAGAAATAAAATCTTTCAAAATACGGGATTAAGCAGAAGCTGGTAGTATCCAGGCTTAATAGGTGTGGTCTTTTTCATGGTGTTTGGCATAAGGCAATGGCTCCATAAATGTCAGTTGACATTTAGATCTATTCTGGGATCTGTAATTTCACTGAAGCATGCATTGCACATTTGTGTACTACAAAGCTCAGGGACCAGTGATACCTGCACTGCATAAGTCCTTGTTGTTCTCTATTCAGAGTTCTTTACACAAGTCTTCAAAACCAAATCCAGAGGCGGGGCAAGATGGCGGACTAGGCAGAAGGATTGCACAAACCCTCTTCAACAAAGAAAAGGGAAACCAATAAATACAGACACAGAAGATAATCTTGGACCCCTGAGCCTTGAAGGAAAGGATGCAGATTTGGACTAAACCCCAACTAGCAGAAGAATTTGTGTGAAAATAC
>NW_006922588.1:227491-242984 GCF_000298275.1 Orycteropus afer afer
AATTCTGACTCACAGTGACCCTGTAGAGCAGAGTAGAATTGTCCCATAGGGTTTTCAAGGTTATAAATCTTAAAGAAAGCAGACTGACACATCTTTCTCCCACAGTATGGCTGGTGGATTTAAACTGCTTACCTTTTGGTTAGCAGCTGAGTGCTTAACTACTGTACCAACAGGGCGAGAGCCCTTGTGAAATGAGTAAACACACAGAGACTCTAGTGTTCCTCATAGTGTAAAGGAAATGCACTGTCATTGTTGCCACAGTAATGATGTAATATAATGCCATCTAGTTTATTTTAGCTACATTTCTTTTCATGGTTTTGCAAATGACTTTAGATCTATATTTCAGAATTATTAAGGGTATGAAGAGCTCAATCACGAGTCTGCTTGTTATACTTTATTGCATTTAATGAGAGAAGCTATATGCCACACTGGGTATTTATAAATGTGGGTGTTTGCAAAGCTCTCAGGACATATCCCTCGGAATAGCAGGTGCCCACAGTATTAAAAGGTCTGTGGTAATGACAAAAGATTAAGTTCCACTACTCCATCTCAATGTGCTCATTTCACAGATGAAGAGACAGAGGCATAAAACAAGCAAAACCATTTGTACAAGGTCACTTAGCTGGTTGGAGCTACAATTAGAACCCAGAGTTATTAATTTAGAGTCAAGAACTACTTCTATACTGTGTGAATGATAACTAAGGCTGTCATCTGTGGAGATGGGTTGAAGGAAAGTCAATAGGAAACAATTGTAGGAGGAGAGAAAAGACCATTAATGAAGTTTCACCTTGTAGATTATCTGTGGCAGCTTTTTAATCACATAATTGGTCTGCTGCCCCAAACCATCTGTGCTGTTCATAAATCAATCCTCAAAAAAGATTACCCTCAAAGAAATGAGAATTATTTTTTCTAAGCCATCTTCCGTTTTACATTTTCTGGAGAGTTTACTGCTGCCAACTTCAAAGAGATCCTGATGGTCTTTGACCTGTGCTTATCGGACTTATTATAATCACTCTTGATGTTATTTTTAACATGTGGGGGTTGGCAGAAATGATGGGCCCCATTTAGTTCATTATTCACTTGTGAATCGGTTTATTTTTGGTAGTCCAGTGAATATGTGGTTTGAATGGTTTTGTTTCGGAATGTTTAATCTTACCAAGATACTGAATATTAATGATAAAGGAAGATAAATGAAAGTCCCCAAAGTGAAGAATCCTATGCTACACTGTAATGGTACATAATTTACAAAGACAGATGGTATTTGATATATAAAATGGATGGAATAAATGCCCTTCAAGACAACCATATCAATTAACTGACCCAGTCACTCATTTTAGCAGATTATCTTTCCACTATTTTCAGGGCTTTTATTAGCACATTGAGTCATTTTAAAATGTTCTGTATTTGGTTTGGGACATCTCCAAAATTCAAGGATCCTGAGGTGCTTGGAGGCTATCCAGAGACCATCAGTGACAATGATTAAAGGGAATGGGAAATGAGATTGTTGAGCATAACATGAAAAGATATTATTTCCAGGATGGTAAATAACTGTTTTTTTTTTTCTCCATGAAGGACAAAATAAGAAGAAATGGGTTTAAATTATTGCCAGCAGCATTCAGCCTGGACATAACGCACAATTCCCTGGCACTGGTACAAGCACACATAGGTGCCTTTGAAGTTCCTTCCTTAAGTAAATGTGGTGGGTAGAGGAAATATGGCCAACGAACTAAGGCTTTTATTATCCATCAACTCAAACTGTAAAAAAGGAAAATGAAATTACAGTTGGAATAAAGGACACTAATTAGGTAAGGAGGAAATATCAATCAGGTATCAACTTTAAGAGAAATCAAATATATTTTGAAGCTGTGTTCATGGTCCAGAAGCATATAGTATTGAAAATTAAATCCACTGAGAATCCAGCAATCTTGTGTTATTTAGTATTTTAAATCTCTTCCCTGTCGACCTAACCAAGATGTATCGATATATTGGATTTTAACTTCTTTCAAATTGTCCCTTCTCAGACGGTCTAATTAATGGTGTAATAGGATAAAAATAGAGAAAGATGAGGTCTGAGATCTTTTCTAGGCCCAATTCCAGAGATTTCACTGGGGATGGCTTCTCTTTTCGATAGATATTTTACTAGGTGCTGCTGGAAATCTTCATTGGAAGAATTATAGAACAGTGAGTCTCAAATTTTATTGTGCATACAAATCATCTGAGGCTCTTGTTAAAATGCAGATTCTAGTTCAGTGAGTCTGGAGTAGGGTCTGAGATTCTGCATTTCTCACAAACTCCCAGGTTGCCCATGCTGCTAGTCCAGGTACCACATTTTGAGTTGCCAGGCTCCAGATTGGCACTGTCCACTGTAGACAAATCTGCAATAGGGGTAGTCTGAATTGACAAGGATGTAAATGTACAAGAGACACTGAATTTTAAAGATTACATAAAAACAGTAATGTAAAACATCTCAATATTTTTAAAATTAGTTGCATGGGAAAATGATATTATTTTGTGTATTGGGTTATATAATACAGATTATTAATATTAATTTCACCTGTTTCATTCTTTTCATTTGTTTGTTTAATGAGGCCACCAGAAAATTTTAAATTGCATATATGGTTCATATTCTATTTCTATTGGCCAGTGCTACTTTAACTTCATATGCTAATAGATACAGATGATATATTCAAGGCTATACTGGATCATTTCTGGAGGTTCTTTAAAGATCAAGATATTTTTGATTTTGAAAGACCAAATCTTTTTTTTTTTTATCTCACATGGTAATGACATAAGATGAGAAACAGTTCTCAGGAACACAGTGTCCCTTGGCTAAGCTAGATAGAAGGCAGTGTTTTCAGGTAATAGAATATGCAAGACCTGGGGCACCGTGACACCAGTGGACCAGCTCGTTCTCTCTCTCAATGGTCTCGCCGAGCTCAGGTGGCCAGTTGCAGTTCTGTTCTTGCTCCATGAGGAAGTCCACGCTTTGCCACACCAGCTCCTGGTCTGAGGGCTTGAGGTGCTCATGGTAAGAAAGAAGCATCTGGAGAATGGATGACAGACCATGAGCTGCCCCTATATTAACACACAAAGCAGAATTAATTCACGCAACTGGGAGGAGAGCCAGTTTGATTTAGTGACAAGACAACCATAAGATGAACAAAAAAACTAATGGCAGTATCTTTTAAAAGTACATATGTTGTTTGTTAGGTGCTGTTGAGTTGACCTTCAAGTCATAGCGATCCCATGTGGTAGAGTAGAACTTCCCTATAGAGTTTTCTAGGTTGTACTCTTTACTGGAGTATATTGCCAGTTTTTCCTCCTGTGGAGCTGCCAATCTTTTAGTTAGCAGTTAAGCACTTTACCATTGCACCACCAGGGCTCCGTAAGAGCTTATATACCCAAACCCATGGGCATTGAGTTGATTCTGACTCAGTGACCACCATTGGGTGTCCAAGGCAGTAAATCTTTACAGAAGTAGGTTGTCCCATCTTTCTTCTGCAGAGCAGCTGGTGGGTTTGAACTACCAATATTCTGGTTAGCATTCAAATGCCTTAGGCACTGCACCACCTTAATTGTATCTCCTGAGAAAGATTTCTGGGAAACATACTTTAGAGCAAGGGTCAGCAAACTACAACCTGAAGGCCAAATTAGGCCCACCCTTTGTTTTTGTAAATAATTTTATTTGCACACAGCTACACTCATTCATTTACATAATATCTATGGCTGTTTCCACACTACAATGGCAGAGTTGAGTATTTGCAATAGAGATCACATGGCTTGCAGGGCCTAATATATTTACTATCTGGTCCTTTAGAGAAAAAGTTTGCTGGCTGGCCCTTTAAAGAAGTGCTAAAATAAATAAATTTCTCTAATTAACAAATCAATAGTTTTTATGAAAATATTTCTAAAGTGCTGGAAAATAATTCATTCTAGGTATCCTAAATATTCATTCATTCATCCCACAGATTAAGTACTAAACACCTACTTGGTGCCAGATACTCTTTTAGGTGCTGAAAATAGTTCAGTGAACAAAACAGACTCTTCTTCTGTAATGTTAGATACTTGTGATTTCCATTAATTTCCTTAGCCCTTCATATTTAGCACGTGTGTGTTGGGCATTGTCTGAGACCTGGGGATTTACACAATGATAAATATGGCTCAGTCTATACCTTGAAGATCTCCCCATGCAGTCTGTTGTATAGAGCCAAACTTATAAATAAATAAATAATTAGAACTGATAAGGTGAAAGTGTTCTGTGAGAGATTTGTACCAAGAACTAAAAGCAAAATGAGAAAGGAAAACTTAACTTGGCGTAGAGCGGGGGAGGAGATGTGGGGGGTCTGAGAGTCACTGAAGGTTCCACACTGGAAGTGTCATCTTAGCAAAGTCTTGAAGAATTTCTAGGTGTTCCAGCAGAAGTTTGGTCCCATTGAGTCTATTCTGACTCATAGCAATGCTATGGGACAGGGTAGAACTGCCCCATAGGGTTTCCAAGGTACTAATCTTTACGGAAGCAGACTGGCACATCTTTTTCCCACAGAGCAGCTGGTTCGAACCACCAACCTTTAATTAGCAGCCAAGCACTTAAACACTGTGCCACCAGGGCTCCTCCCAGCAGGGGGTACGGAACTGGCAAAAGCCTGAGCCTACCGTAGGAGAAAAGTCTGGCCCAGCCCCTGTAAGAGTTTTAGCTGATTCCCTATTAGTAGAGTCCTGATGGCGGTGAGGGTGTCCACATAATCTGAGGGCTTGCTCTTTGAACTCACCCCTATTGTGTGTTAAGCTTATTTTTGTACTGTGGTACCTTTCCCTTTGCCCATACTTGGAATTCTTGACCCATGAGAAACAACCTTAGAGTTGTATCCAGTCAAAAATTCTATCCTTATTAAAATTTTAAACTTCCTTCCACTGGATTTGAAATAGTTAGAAAAACAAGTTTGCTTTCCAGCAAAATATTAATGTATCACATAGGAATCTGTGTCTGCTATATATGTAAATGGCTAGAAAGTTAATTTCTAAAGAACTTGAAAAACCAAGGCATATCACTCTTAGGGGAAATAGCAGATACTATCAGTGCCTAGGGGAGCTCTGGTAGCATAGTGGCTAAGACACTTGCCTGCTCACCAGAAGGCTGGCGGTTCAAACCCACCAGCCACTCCTCGGAAGGAAGGTTGGGCAATCCTACTTCCGTAGTGATACTGCCTCGGAAACCCAAGGAGGGGTCGCTATGAGTCAGGGCTGACTCGACGGCACATAACAACAACAACAACAATCAGTGCCTAGACCACCATGTCATTCACACTCACCATTCCTGCCTGCTTCCTATCCCAAGCATCTATGACTCTGCTTGAGGCTTTCTCTGGCCACAGAGTGTGCCCAGCCCACAGGCCCCCAAGTGCTAGGGGATTAACATCTCCGGGAGTAGCTCTCCACCAATAAACCAGAGAGTTGGTGGATGAATATCCCAGCTTCCTCAACTCCTAGACAGGATAATTTCCAAGGCTGTAAATCTTTGCAGAAGTAGATTGCCTCATCTTCCTTCTGTGGAACAGCTGGTGCATTTGAACCACCAACTTTCTGGTTAGCAGCCAAATGCCTTACCTACTATGCCACCAGAGGTGCCCACAGTTGCTCATTAGTATACCTTCTCTGCTTGCTTTCCTCACTTCTCTATCAGGATTCTGGGGTCATCTCTCAAATAAACCATTTACATGTAAATCCTCTCTCAGAGTCTGCTTCTAGGGAAACTTGGACAGGAGCTTAATGGTTCTTTGAGAAAACACTTAGGGAATTGCTAGTCTATAAGCTCATTCCTTCATTCATTTGGGCACCCCAGTATGGGCAGGCTCTGTGGTAAATGTCTAGGGATTGCAAAGATAAATAAGACAAAGTGCCTAACCTAAAACTGCACAAAGCCTACTTAGTCAGTTGGACAGGTCAACTACTAATTATGATATGATATGAAGTCTCCAATGGAGTGTGGGCAGGGTGGCATGTTGTCCTATTTTGCTTCAGGGGAAAATCTGAAACCAAAAAAGTGTATTTCCCCAAAGAGGCTTTGACAAGTTCTTTTTCCAAAAAGCACAGAAAGTTTCTCAGCAGATCTGATAATTGTGCAAGTCTTGAAGTCTAGGTAAGGAACTCTGGTGGAATAGTCCCTAAGGCATTTGAGTGCTAACCAGAAGGTTGGTGGTTCAAACCCACCAGCCACTCTGCAGAAGGAAGACTGGGCAATCTACTTCTGTAAAGATTTACCACCTCGGAAACCCGATGGGGGTCACTATGAGTCAGAATAGAGTCGATGGCAGTGAGGTTTTTTTTTTTTATTTTTGAAATCTATGTATCAGTATAGAGATAGCTTAAGGTGTGGGATGTGGGGTATTCTTGGCAGAAGGAAAATGCACAAAAATATGAAGGTATGGAGCACTTTGCTTCTAGGACACTGGGCTGGACAGTTCCAGGAAGTAAAGGTGAAACCTGAGTCTAGAAAAGGAGGCAGGTGTCTGATCACAAAGGGCCTTGAAAGTCTTGCTCAGAAGTGATGGAGACTCACTGAACGATTCAAAAAAGGAGTGACTAATTTACAGTTTACATGGCTCATATCTTAAAATTAGCCATTGTGATTCAGTTGTTGTTGTTGTTGTTAGGTGCTGTCGAGTCAGCTCCAACTCAAAGTGACCCTATGTACAACAGAACAAAACATTGCCAGTGGTCTGCTGTTAATTAATGTTAACTACTTGAAAAATGTTATTGCCTTAATCTTGTTTACCTGTGCAGAGGCACTACTTGCAATGAGTGTGAAAACTATTCACATTTTTTTTTTTTCAGCAAATTTAGGTCAATGAGTTCACAGCCCATAAAAGGGATTTTAGCTTTAACGAAAGTCAGTAATTATTATAAGAGCTACATTTCTGTGAGGCAAATAATGAAAGCAGATATCAAGTTGTGATCTGTAATACTTATCTAAAAGGCTGGTGGTTCGAACCCATCCAGCTGCTCCATAAGACAAAGTCCCAGCAATCTGTATCAGTAAAGATTATAGTCTAGAAAACCCCATAGGGCAGTTCTACTCTGTCACATGGGGTCGTTATGAGTCAAAATCAACTCTCTGGCATCTGACAACAATATCAATATTTGGTTTAAAATTATTTAATGTATTTGTAATTAAATGAATAGTGATGACCTATGTCATAACCAGAATCTTTCAGTCATTACTCGGTGTTAATATTAGACACTCACATCATCCTATAGATCTTTGCCAACACTTGCACTCACCCAAGTATTCGGTTCCATAATAAGAATACATCAGGGGGAATGGTTTCCTTTTTTTTATGGCATACTGCTTCCCAGAGTCCAGAATCGCTTGGCAAATGGATTTGATTTGAGCTGGGGTCAGCACCTGAGTAAGGAAATCAAGAAGCAAAAAGGAAATCAAGAATCAGAAGTCAAAGCAGCATATTTCCCCCCCTTGGATACTGGATTTTTCTTGCTTAAAAAGTCAGCATATCCCCCAGAATCCTTTTCTTATGTGATAATTCATTCTGTAAATAAGCTTACCTAACCACGCATATATTTTTTAACCACTGATCCTCCTTTTGTTGTCAAATTTATCTACTCTCTTCAGAAAGTGTGCTGTTTTGATGGAAAATACACATCTTTACTGTTGAAAGATGTTATAAAATGCAAAGATCACCTTATAGCTGGTACATCATTAATCCTTGTCACAGGACAAAGTAATGGCTTCACAAAGAACCAATGAGGCTCTTAACCAATCTTGCTTAACTAAGCTATTACTCACAGGGTACTATGCAGGTCTGGTCCAAACACTGGGCCTATGATTTGAGTCATTTAGACTGTGCTTATAAAATCACCATTCTTATGACAAGCTGCTGCATGACAGTCTCACTCTAGCCTTCTGCATTTCCTGAATGAAATCAAAGTCCAATAGCATCAAGGCAAAATAGCTTCTAGCAGCAAAATGACTCTGAAGAAATAATGACTAAAATGCAATGACTTGCAGTCTTTCATGTTTTATTCAATCTAGCCAGTTTGTCTTGGGATGTACAGATTAAAACCGCCTTAAACCTATAAAGCATCATTGTGTTTATTAGGATTGTGCTCAGATTTGCCACATGCTTTGCCTCCCACCCTTCCTCACGGCAGATTGCATGCTCTCTGGCACAGTCCTCGAATCACACCATGCCTGTTTCTCTGATGTACTTACCACCTGATGTTCTATGGCTATCTCTTTGAGGGCAAGAACTGTGACATCTCATCGTTTTGGTATGGTTAGTGACTAACATAGAACCTGAGAGGGCCCTTGGCAGCTGATACATGAATAAATAAGCTCCAGGTTAACTGGTAAGAGGAGTCCCTGGGTGGTGCAAAGGGTTAACTCGCTCAACTGCGAACTGAAAGTTTGGAGGTTCAAGTCCACCCAGAAGTGCTTTGGAAGAAAGGTGATCTACTTCTGAAAACTCAGCTACTGAAAACCCTTGGAGTGCAGTTCTACTCTGACACCCATGGGGTCACCATGAGTTGCAGTTTGTGCATCGGCAACTGGTGTGGTTTGACTAGTATGAAAAGCAGAACTCTCCGGCCCTTTCCACTTTCTTTTATTCCCTCTGCCTCCCTCTTTTCCTTCCTTTGACAATTACTTCTTAATTCCCTATTATATGCCAGGGAATCCTGTTCTAAGTGCTCTAGATAGTACAATGAACAAGACAGATAAGACCTCTGCTCTCATAAAGCCAATCTTCCAGAAAGGCAGACTTGCTCAGGAAAAGTACTGGTCAGGTTGAAGAGACAGGAGTGGGGAGGGAGGGAAGTTAGAAGGGTGGGGGAGGGAAGATGGGAGGGGAGAGAGAGAGAGCGAGAGAGTGATCTGAAGTTCAGCCTTGGTTTGGATGAATGAACCAGCGATCAAGGAAAAAAGTCCATTTGATTTTGGCCTCTCTCCTAAGACTAACACATCCAATTCTCCTGCCAGATAGCTGGCATCAGACCTACCAATTTCTTTTGAAATAAGACTTTACTTTCTCTTCATTGTCCATCTCCATTTGCTCAGAACCAGTTATGCCATGGCTTTCAACTTAGATTTTCCTTTTTGGTTGTTGCTATCGTTATGTGCCATCGTGTCGGACCCGACTCATAGCGACCCCTCCTTGGGTTTCCGAGGCAGTATCACTACAGAAGTAGATTGCCCAACCTGCCTTCCGAGGAGTGGCTGGTGGGTTTGAACCACCAGACTTCTGGTTAGCAGTCAAGTGCCTTAGGCACTACGCTATCAGAGCTCCCTTTCCTTTTTTAAGTCATCTATATTTATCTCAAGTTTATTCTTCCTTTTTGTATACAATTCCTGAAGACTCTATCTCCCCATGTATTCCCACTATCATTTCAGGGCTCTGCCTCTGTTTTTTGTTTTCTTTTAGCTGAACAGCAAATTTCTCCTAAGCAATTTCCTATTCTGCTTCTATTCAAATTGAGACCAAAAATTTTATCCACTCTTGAAAACATCTCACTCTTTGTGTCTTTATCAATACCAACTGATCTTAAATTTAGTCTTATTTTACTTAAATCTTGCATCATTATCTTGTATCAACCCTTCCATTCTGGCTCATTCTCTGAAACCTGCTGAAAATCTTGAAGGGCATGCACTTAACAGGACTCTACCCTGGTTTCATACCGTATTTTTCTGGCAATATATCTTTCTCTTTGATTGGACATAGGCCCTGTCTGACCAATTGTGATGATGAGTCCATTTGACAGGGGCAGTTTTTGTGGTATGGAGGTGTCACTGAATTTCCAGGGTTATGTACTCATTTGAATTACTAACACTCCCTGTTTAGCTTTAGTGTCTGCAACGAAAAAGTGTCTCATTCTTTTCTGAGTTTAACATTTATTCTTACTTTTTTTTCCCCTCTGTGTGAGTGTATCTGCATGCTTGTTTTTAACCTGGGGGGAAAAATATCAACTTATATCTAGTTCCCACCCCCTTTCTTACCATCTCTAATCCACAGCTTAGAATAGGGAATAAGTTTATAAAATATTATTTCAAAACATCCCATGGTCATGCATCATGTCTGGGTGGTTTCCTCTTATCTCTCAGAAACACTGTGAAAAACAAAGAGAAACTGGTGCTTGTTCAACTGGATAGAGACCAGTTATGCATGCAGTTCTTTATCTCTGGGAACAGACAAGACCTACCCTTGGGCTTATTGATCAGCAAATAAAAACTGAAAACAGTGTTCATTACAAGTGTGTATGTGTGGGGGGGTGAGTGAGGAGGAGTGTGCTCTTTTTCTCCCCCTGAACAAACAATATAGAAAGGAGAAAGGAGACAACATATGGGAGCTTGGGGCTTGCGCTTGTTCTCTGGTTTATCATCTTTCTCAAACATCCCTCCATTCTCCCCTCTTAGCGCAGGATAACTTGCACATAACCACATATACAACCTTTAAAGAGATGGCAGGGCAAACAAATGCCTTTGAACATCTTGTTTTTGAAACACTTTGAGGGGCCTGAGAAATTAGGAGTGGATTTCTCTAGGGGTAAAATTGATTGAGGATGGCAGAGGAGGATTCTCTACCCATCAGACCTTTACAAAAACATACCCAAATTCCCTCTCCTGTATTTGTACCACCTAAGGAGCTCTGGTGGTATAATGGGTAAGGCACTTGGCTGCTAACTTGAAGGTTGGCACTTCAAAGCTCCCAGCTGCTCCGTGGGAGGAAGATGAGGCAATCTACTTCCGTAAAGATTTACAGCCTTGGAAACCCCAAATGGGGTTCTCTATGAGTTGGAATCAACTTGATGGCAGGTTTTTTTTTTTTTTTTTTAATGCCTGTGCAAGGAGCCCTGTTGGTGCAACGGTTAAGCACTCAGCTTCTAACTGAAAATAGGCAGTTCAAACCCACCCAGCAGTTCTGCTGGAGATAGATCTGGAGATCTGCTCCTGTAAAGATTTTAGCCAAGAAAACCCTATAGGGCAGTTCTACTCTGTTACATGGGGTTGCAATGTGTCAACATTAACTCAAGGGCACCTAACAACAAGGCATATGCATGTGCTGATATCTTGGATGGATTAGGTTCTTCAAATATTTTTTTTTATTTATATTGAATTAAAATATAAGAAGATATCTCTAAAATACAAAGCAAGTCTATGGTGGTTTCGTTTAAACAAAGTTTTGTTAGTTGAGTTGATTCCCTTCAATGATCCTCGATTAGGGTTGTTTGTTATGAAATAGTCATAAGGGGCTGGCTTCTCCATATGAATATATGAGAGAAAAGGAAAGCACGTGCTCTGTTTCTTGGCCCTACCTGAAGGTCATGCTGTGTCCTAACCAATTCATGTAGAGGAGAGATGGTCATCATTAAGAAAATGAATGAAATGGACCAAATCACAGAACCCTTGTCTCCCCACAGACCTCTTCCCAGGGCTGTCCTGCCCATAGCCCTTCTGAAGTGGCAGTCTTTGCTAGCAATATTTCTTTTGCTGGGCAGCAAAGACTCAAACTTTTCTTTCCCCCATTAATATTGATTGAATCCAAAAGCCATGGTTTTACCAGTATCCTAAAGCATGCAATGGCAATCAAATTCCCTTCCTTAAGAATCTGAAGTTTATGTTCAAAAGAAAAAAAAAAAGAAATAAAAAGAAAAAGCTGGTGATAATAATGGCTGATACTGCTTGGGTGGTAAAGTCCCCCACACAAGCTGAGGATAAAAGGGTACAGAACGTGGAAGTAAGCAAGAGCTATGAGGGAGAAGGACAGACTAAACCACTCAATAGTGAGAGGAGATTGGAGCAGATATGCAATAAGAAGCAATGACAGAAAGTTGGAGAAAAGTAGCTGGTCCTTTGTTGTTGTTAGCTGCCGCGGAGCTGACTCTGACTCATAGAGACTGTATGTACAAGAGAATGAAACATTGCCTAATCCTGCATCATCCTCACTATCACCAGCACATTTGAGTTAATTGCTAGAGCTATTGTAGCAATCTGTCTCACCAAGGGTCTCCCTCGCCCTCAAAGGCCTTCTACTTCACCAAACATGAATTCCTCCAGCAATTGATCCCTCCTGATGGCCCGCCCAAAGCAAGCAAGTCAGACAATGCTCTGTTACAATCCATAAAGTATCCTTTGGCTCATTTTCAGAAGTAAATAGCTAGGCCTTTCTTCCTAGTCTGGAAGTTTTGGTGAAACCTGTCCATCATGGGTGACTCTGCCAGTGTTGGAAATACTGGTGACAAAGCCCCCCAGCATCACAGCAATATGCAAGCCACCACAGTATGACATAGCTCCCTTAATTCTTTTTTTTTTTTAAAAACTTTTTATTGTGATTTGGGTAAAAGTTTACAGAGCAATTTATTTTCCATCCAAAATTTCACAATTTTAAGTCTACTGCTTCAAATCCTGGCCATGTTTTCATGCAACACCTACCACCATTTCCCCATTCCCACCTGTGGTGGTTATGTTTGAGTGGCAACTTGGCTGGGCCTGGTTGAGTGGCTGGGCAGCTGGTGGTAGTTATTCCCCATGATGAGACTGGCAAGCAACTCCATGGTGGGATCTACTACAAGCAGCTGAGTAGCTGCCTTAGGGAATGTGATCTGCTTCCAGAAAATAAGCAGAAGCCTTGGGGATAGTCTCTAGCTTATGGTATGCTTGGACCCTGCATATAGCTGTGTCATTGTTCAGCAGCCTACCATGCTCTGCCAACCTTGGGACTTACAATGGACTTAAGTTAATGGCCTGTCGTGTGGTTTGGTAACATTGAGACTGGGCCAGGAGCAGGAAGCAGACCTGGACCCCAAGGTTGAGGGGCTTTCACCCAGCCCCTAGAGCCTGGCATTTTGAACTTGGACTTACAGCCTCCAAACTGTAAGAATAACCTCCTGTTTGTTAAGGCCATCCCATTTGTGTTATATTGTTGTCAGAGCAGCACTAGATCACCAGAACACTACCCTTTCCTTCCAAACCAAACCCACTGCTGTCCAGTTCATTCTGACTCATAGTGATCCTACAGGACAGAGCAGAACTGCCTAATAGGGTTTCCAATGCTGTAAATCTTTACAGAAACAGAATGCCTCATCTTGATCCCACGAGGTAGCTGATGGGTTCAAACCATTGACCTTTTGGTTAGCAGACAAATGCTTTAACCACTATGCTACCAGAGCTCCTTCCCTTTTCTTAATCACTTGAAAAGGTCTCAGTTATCCATAAAAAGAGCCTAACCAGAATAGGCAACAATATAAAGTCTACTCTTTCATTTTCACCTCTCTCACACCTCAAATAAATGCATGTTCTTTGATGTTTCCCACAATAAATCATAAGTTCTCCTCTCCACCAATAACAAAGATGCTCGTACCTAAGGTACATGATAGGGACTTTAATATTGAATTGTCTGTTCTCAACCTCTGTCATAAGCCCATTTAAGACATCTGATATTTGAGAGATGTCTGTTCCTCAAAATGTGGTCCACGGACCAGGATTATCAGCATCATCTGGGAGCTTGTTAGAAATGCAGATTCCCAGGTGCCACCCCAGACCAACTGAATTGTACTCTGCATCTGAACAAAACCACCAGGTGGTTTGGATGCATTTGAAATTTTGAGAAGAACTGGTTTCAAAAATTTCCCCATAGATTTATTTTTTTTTTATTCTTCATGCATTGTCTAATATTAGATTAGGCCCAAACAACAGTGGTTTTCCACAGATTTGTTTTCTTTTCCAACTATGATTATACCATGCCTTTGTCTTCTATATGAAGAAAAGGTTGATAGAAGAAACAAGTTTTTGCAAAACTGCTATTACTCACAGTTTTCCAATGCCTCTTTATAAAGGCATAAGTATTAAGTTCTATTATAGATCACCTAACAAATTGATAAGCTTTGTTGATTATAGATATACAAGAGAATATTTCATCTTAATCTTGAGGGCCAGGAAGCAGATTTAATTCCTGCAATTAGTGCAATAACTTTCTTCAGCCCAGAGGTTCTGCTGGAATCATTTTTCTTTCTATGTCTTAATCACTGGTTGAATAGGTTAGTGGTTTCACTATATTCATTTATTTAATGGTAAACAACTCCAAGTACTTTTTTGGAGGAAGGTAGAGCATAAGTAAAGACTTTTAAGTCATGGGGAATAGGGATCTTGAGGTGGCAATTTAGTAAATATGAATTATTGACATTAAACTACAGTTCCCAAGCTGATCTGACAGCCAATCCTTAAGAAATTGAAACAACTGTCAGGAGAGGCTAGACTTCTCACTCCAGGTCTGGATCAACCACCACCATAATTATCAAGCAGCAGTCTAAAACGTCCTGAGTATGTGACTGTCCATCTGCACAGAGAGCAGAAAGTCACTCCAATATTAGACCAAACATGCATGCAACAGAGAAAGAATTGATACTAACTTAGATATTTCCCTCGGCAACTTGATTCACCCTAATCTTTTGCCCCACATTTCTGGTTAGCAAAAAAAACAAGTCATTTGACTCTCCAAGAACTTCAAATTGGCTTTTAATGTCCATGGACAGTATCTTTGAGGAAAAAGAGCTTTTGAGTTGTTAGGGCCTGGGTATTTTTAGTACTTAAGGTTGATACTATAACAAATAGATTTGTAGGATACATGGAGTCAGGATGGAAAGAAAATCTAGTCAAGATGGCAGAGGAAAGACTTGACCTGAAACATAAATCAGAAAGTTGAAAATTGGTGTAGAGTTCCAGTTCTTAAGAGAGATACTATTGTCCCCTGGAAAAGTTTGAGAATCTACAGGTAGTAAGGATGTATGCCACCTCTCACCTAGAACTCAAGGAGATGACACATTAAACTATCTGTCCCTTGTCTCAGAACCTGAGATAAGTAAAAGAGAGATGGCTGCATAATATGTCCCACATGAGACAGCCTGAGACAACCCTGTATTTCCTGTGGGCAAAAGGGTATGGTAGAAAAGCATCTCTCTCTCTCTCTCTCTCTCTCTCTTTTTAAATTGTGATTTGGGTGAAAATTTACAGAGCAAATTCACCTTCCATACAGCAGTTCACATACACTTTGTCTCATGACATTGACCACAATTTACCACAATGCAACAGCTTCCCTCCCACTTCCTCCTGACAGTCACCTCTTCCCTCCATGTACCCCTGCCCCCTGAGCTGTCTCCCTGTGCATAAATAGCCCTTCTTTCTCCCATGATTGTTCTCTCCAAGGAGTGTATTTACCTCAAGTAAATGTTTAACTCCTATGCCTGTCTTTTGTTGGGCTGGAACCACAAGTGTGGGTTCAGTTCCAGACCTGAAGGGCAGCTAGGGACCACAGTCTCAGTGATTCCACCAGGCTGTATCAGACCAGAAAACCTGGTCCCCATTTTTTTTTCCAAATGGTTTCGAGTTTAGTTCCACATTGTTCTCCCTCTCTATCCAGGATCTCCTACATAGATCCTGCTCCAAGTGGTTGACAGTGGTAGCTGGGCACCATCTATTTCTTCTGGTCTC
>NW_006922588.1:243480-244573 GCF_000298275.1 Orycteropus afer afer
TGTGCAAAAGGGTTCATCTTTGTTTTCTGTACCTCCCATGTACCTCTCTATGCCTTCTTCCTCAATGCCACCACGTTGATCACTCACATTTGGTACATTGCCCTTCCCTTCATTCAAATCAATACTTACCTGTACCAATCTAACATTGTTCCTTCTCCTCCCCTCACACCCCTGGTAACCAGCAAAGAAAATTTCCTTCCATAGATAAAGCTTTCCTTGACTTTTACAATAACGGACTAATACAATATTTGTCTTTCTGTGACTGAATTATTTCACTCAGCATAATGTCATCCAAGTTCATTCACGTTATGTGGTGTTTTGCAGATGCTACATTATTCTTTAGGGTTGCATAGTATTCCATTTTTGTGTATGTACCATAGTTTGGTTATCCATTCCTCAGTGATGGACACCTAGGTTGTTTCCATCTTTTGGCTATTGTAAATAGTGCTGCAATGAACATAGATTTGTGTTGGAGACCAAGAAAAAGACCCCCAAAAGAACATGATTGCAAGGTACATGTTATAATTACAGTTAAGAGATGGCAAGGCCTCTTTTATGGTTGAATGTTTGCTTTAAGAGATGGAAAGGTGTCTGTTGTGGTGGAGTGCTTGCTTGGCTCCAGCTTCATGTTCCTGGGATGGAATGTTGCCCCAGCAGAATGATTGCTAGCCTATTTCCCTGGAATAATGTTCTACCCTAATAATAGTATACCTTAGAAACCATTCTTTAGTATAATGTACTTTAACAATCATATTATGCTTTAGAATAATGTATTTTAGTGATTATTTGTTAGTCCTGTAAGAGATATTAAGCTATTTAAATATCCAATATATTTGGACATGGAAAAATGCTTTTGGGAATGGGAAAAAGTAAAACTTTAACTTTTAATTAATAGCTGATTGTTTTAAGGAAATATATGATTGTACCATAGAAGCATATTTCAATGAATGCTTGATTGTTTAAAAGAAATATCAAGAATAATGATGTAGGGAGAGGCGGGGCAAGATGGCAGACTAGGCAAAAGGATTGCACAGACCCTCTTCAACAAAGAAAAGGGAAACCAATTAACACAGACACAGAAGATAATCTTGGA
>NW_006922588.1:259751-265643 GCF_000298275.1 Orycteropus afer afer
GGTTGTTCAAATCTACCAGCAGCTCCATGGAAGAAAGATGAGGCAGTCTGCTTCTGCAAAGATTTATAGCCTTGGAAACCCAATGGGGATCACTATTAGGGGTTGGAATCTTTGGGGAAGCAGGCTGCATCATCTTTCTGCCATAGAGTGCCTGATTGGATCCAACAGCTGACCTTTTCTTATCAGCCAAATCCCTTAACCACTGCATCATCAGAGCCCATTGCGTATTAGGACAGTACTTCCCAAACTGCAGTGTACACATCAATCACCTCGGAATCTTATTAAAATGCAGATTATGATTCAATACATCTGGGGTATACATGGAGAGAAGTCTACATTTCTCACAAGCTTCCTGCTGATGCTGACACTGATGCCATTGGTCTATGGACCACACTTGGAAAAGCAAGGGATTATGGGAACAGAGAGGCTGGTTGCAGCAGAGAATTTGTCTTGAGGAGGGCAATAAGTTAGGCTGAAGGTACCACAGGAAGCTCTGAAAGACACTTTTTTTTTTTTTTTAAATTGTGCTTTGGTCGCAAATTTACAAAGCAGATTTGTTACATTCAACAGTTCATGCACATTTGATTTCATGGCCCCAATTACAATCCCTAACTATAGAAAATTCTCCTCCTCTCCTCCCTGTGACTACCTTCTCCCTATGCCCTTCTTATCTACAAGGAAGCAAGAGAGAGAACCAGGCAAGAATGTTGTCCATTGTGATTTAAATGATCAGATAATCCAGTAAAGAGCAGTAGCAACAATTGAAAATTTTCTTCCCATGTGCTTCCTGTAGAAGAAACTTGTCCAGGGTTAGAAACTCCAGTGGGAAGCTCTCAGTGAATGTAGCTAGGTTTGTTATTTTTTACATTAGGTCTCCAAATGGAGCACTTGTGCTGGTGCAAAATGAGCAAATCTCTTCCATCTCATTTTCCTGATGCTCCTTGACCATTATTATGCCTGGCTATGAGGAATGGGAGGCAGATTACTCTACTTGATGGTTATCTTCCAGTCATTAAAGGAACTCAGCAAGGAATTTCAGTTCTAAATATTTGGTCCCAGATAATATTTCACAGTTGTTTCTTTTTTCTGTTTCATGTCAAGAAACACAAGCCAAGAAAATACTGGAAACCAGAAAAGACAAACAGGTTTTTCCCCATTCTTACAGACTGACTGCTGGCTTTAAAGACTTATTAGAAGTATCCTGATTACCCAGTCTGAGACACACATCACTCTATGATGTCATTCTGTGTTTTCCTGTAAGACACAAAAATGTCTCAGAGCCTAAACTTCTTCATCTACTTTACAAAATAGTAATTTTAATAACTGCTTCAACTATCTCCTCAGGTGATGGTGAGAGTCTTATAGAAAACCAGTTCCCAACTATGGGCTGCACACTGCAATCACTTGGAGAGCTTTAAAAAATTCCAATACCCTGACTACACCCGAACCCAATTACATCAGACTCGCTAGGTGTGGGACCCAGGCATCAGTTATTTTTCAAAGTTCCCCAGATGTTTCCATAATGCAGCCAAGGTGAGAATCGATGTCATGAAATATTGAATCAATGCAAAAATACTTTTAAAAGCAGAGTAACAGCAATAATAATAATAAGATTATGATGATGATAATAAGGACGTTGGTGAAGAAGGAGAAGGAAGAGGAGGAGGAGATGAAGAAGAGACCTAAAAGGAAGAAAATAACAAGATCTCTTAGGTGTAGAGAAATATCTTTGGTCTGAGTCATGAGGGAGAAACCTGATGTGTACATAAATGGACATGCTGGGTCAGGCTAGCAGGTTTTTGAACCCCATCCAGTATTTCAAAATTAGGCCTCAATATATACTTTGTGAGAAAGTAATGGGGAAGCCACAGAACACAGCAGACAGTGCACTGGACTAAGAATCAGTAGATCTTGGCTTGAGATTCAACTTCACCAGACCTCAGTTTCTTCGTCTGTGAAATAAAGGGACTGAAGACTGGGTAATCTACTTCCACAGAGATACCACCTCTGAAACCCAAGGAGGGGTTGCTATGAGTCAGAATCAACTCTATGGCAGTGAGTTTGGTTTTGGTTTGGTATGGACTAAAATTTGCCTACTTGGTCAGTGCTCCTTAAAGTTTAGTATGCCTAAAAATTACCTAGCACATTTGTTTAAAGAAAAGCTTCTTGGGGCTTGCTATCACAGATTCTGATTCAGTAATTGTGGGGTAAGGCCTGAGAGCTTGGATTTCTAATAAGATCTCAGGTGCTGGTGATGCTGCTAGTCTGAACCACTTATGGAGTAGCACTGTACTAGGTTACCACTGAGGTTCCTCTGGGCCCCCAACTCTATGGTTTTCTACAGAATTGGATGGCTCTGGCTCTTGAACACAAAAGGGAGACATAGCATGGTGATCAAAAACATGGGCTCCAGGGTCAGTTAGACCTGAGTACCAAACTCAGCTCCACCACTTTCTAGTAGTATGAATTTAGGCAAATTATTTATCTTTCCAAGCATCAGTTTTCTCATTTGTAAAAGGTAGCAATAATACAACCCTACGGGGTAGCTGTAAGGATTGCATTTAAGGCACTTAGCACAGTTCCTGGTATAAAACACTCGGGAGCTCTGGTGGTGTAGTGCCTAAGGCATTTGACTGCTAACCAGAAGGCTGCTGGTTCAAACCCACCAGCCATTCCTTGGAAAGAAGGTTGGGCAATCTACTTCTGTAGTGATACCGCCTCAGAAACCCAAGAAGAGGTCACTATGCGTTGGTCTGACTCGATGGCAGTGTGTTTGTTTGTTTGCCCACCTCTTATCCTCCATCTTCTTACCCAAGGACCAGCTCCAGTCAGCCTGCTTTACAATGTTTGGCCCTTCCTGCCTGCATATTTACCTCTTTTTTCTCATCACCACACTTGCAGCCTTCACTGTTCCACTTTTTCTCCCCCAAACCAGATTGCTTTGCTCTTTCCACATACTTCTCAAGTTTATCTGGTTTCTAGACAAGGCTCTGTCACTAATTTGATATGTAACTTTAGACAAATGATGTAACCTCTCTGGACCTCAGTCTCCTTATCTGAAAAAACACATAGTTTAGCCAAGGCAGTCTTTAAAGTGCCTTTCAGGTACAATATTTTGCTATTTTGTGATTCAACACTTAATAACAATGATTTACAGATTTATATATACATATTTGGGTCATGATTCTGGAATGTGGATGTAGCCTGTGTTTCAGTGGTTTGATTTCTTATAGAGTAGACAAAATGTCCCTTTGCAATGAAATTATAGCACATGTTTAACTTGTCCTCTACCTTTGGCACTTTATTTTATATATATACATATTCTCTTGTGTACTTTCTTCCTAGTAGAAAGCTTAAAGTGCCAGGATGTTCTTTTTAGCTTCTTAGCTTTAGTTTCTTGAAAATCGGGAGTCATCAGTCTCTTGATATATCAAAGCGAATTAGTACATGTTTTTAAGACTGGATTTCTAGGTGAGCATTTTACATCAGACCTTCCTCTAAGCCTCTGTTGAAAGAATATGTGATTGGAGTATTCTCAAACTATGATTAAACAGTCATTTATCAAGTGCCTGCTGGGTGCCTGGCACTATGTTACAAAGTATAAAGAGACAAGTACAATGTAACCCTACCCTTCAATTACACAGGAGATGCCTTTCTTATTTGGAAAGGCCAAACCTGATTACATATTTGTAGCTTACTCTATTAATTACCTACTACTCAACATTGACTTGTCCCATAATCTTGCTTTTGTTATTGTGTGCCATCAAATCAATTCCAACTCACAGTGTCCCCATAGAACAGAGTAGAACTGCCCCATAGGACTTTCTAAGCTGTAATCTCTATGAGAACAGTTCACCAGGTCTTTTCTCCCACAGAGTTCCCAGTGGATTCGAACCACTGACTTTTCAGTTAGCAGCCAAGCACTTAACATTGGACCACCAGCGCTCCTTATACTCCGTTTGAACATAACCCAATCTGTTAGGGCAAGGGAAGCCTTTTGGAAAGTGTTTTGTTTCCAAGATAAAAGGAAATAAAATAGATGGGCATGGCTGTTGCATTCTTCTTTTTGCTGCTTTGAATGTAGATGTAAAGTCTTGAGCTGTAGAAGCCATCATGCATCATGAAGCAATGAGCATGTGGATGAAAGGCCAACATTCAAAGAATGATGGATGACAAAGATAGAATGACCCTCATCTTTGTAGACATCGTTAAACATCTGTACAATATGTGGAATCACCTACCTCCAAACTATTGTTATGAGAGAAAAATTAACCCCTATTTTTAAAGCCACTGTTAATTGGGTTACTTACAGTCAAACTCATATCAGGAGGCAGCCATAAAATGCTAACATAATCATATTGCTAGCATTCATTTTCCTGTAAAGCTATTCTGTACCCACCTGCACTTCTATTTACATGGAAACCTCCAGCTTCAGAGCTCTTTAATGTGGGGCTGTTGGCCAGAGTGGGAAAATTTAAATGCAGTTTCCTGTTCTGGCTGTACTCACAAGGTTGTGATTGATTTTTCTTGTTAAATGCTATCCTGGAGTCCAGGGACAACATACAGTCACCTTGGCTGCCACTGCCCTATGTGACTTCCCTACCTCCTCCACTCATCCTACTCCAGGTCAAGGACAAAAGACATTCTCCAATCTGCCACCATGATAATGGATCCTCAAAGTATCTTTGGGAAGACAGAGAGGAAGTCTGTGGGAGCCTGACGACAAGTGTTGCGAAGCAATTATTTTCTTTTCCAGGAACCACTGTCCCCTCATGTGATATAATGCTGGGTTTGGCCATATATGACACCTTCTCTGTGTGCAAAACACAACTTAACACTAAGGTGGTGGAGCAGGGAGAGGGGGTGGTAACCACAGCTGGGAAATTCCGAACTTCTAGCTTTGTCATCATGTGGCACTGTGCTAGTGATTTGACCTCTCTGGCTCACTGTCTGTGTCTGTATATTGAGGTGGCTGACCTAGGTAGGAAGCTCTGGTGGCATAGGGTCTAAAGCATTTGACTGCTAACCAGAAGGTTGGCGGCAATCTACTTCTGTGGAAATTTACTGCCTCAGAAACCCAGTGGGGGTCTCTATGAGTAGGAGTAGACTTGATGGCAGTGAGTTTGGTTTTGGTTTTGAACTTAGGTAACTTCTCAGGTTCTTTCTGGTTCATGGTGTGTATGATTTATTAATGTATACCATTTTTCCATTCCTCCCTTCTTATACAGGTATCGAGAGGAATTGTGTGATCATGTCCAAAGCAGTTTTGTTGCATTGAAACTATGCTTTCAGATACTTAAAAGGGAAAATGATTCTGATTTCCTTCTTTTTTTTTTTTTTTCCTGTTCTATTAAGAAGCAGTTTTGGTCAAGAATCTTTAGGAGAGCTAGGTTATAAAATATAGATAGAATCATTTTCTACATAAATGACAGATCCAAAAAGGAGATTTGTTGTGGCCTGAGCATTAAGGCACGATGAAGAGGCTGTTAGCACCATTCTTTCATGGGGGCTAGGGCAATCATAAGAAACTTAAGTGCTGCTGTGACTGGTTCCATTTTTCTTCGTAGCCTAGGGAAAGGAAAAAGGGAAAAGAACCTCAGGAGAATCTGGGTCTATGGCTGAAGAGGAGGAAAAGGTGAGGCAAATTCACACCTTCACTCTTTTAAAGGCAAGATGTTCCCCAAAGACTGTTCTTTTAATTTGAGTCTTGACAAATTCCAAGTGGTTGCTACCAAATGAATGAAGCTGGGGAGGTTTCTGGTCCTTAGAAAGGGAGGTTAGAATAAGCAATGTTGCTGTTGTTGTTGTTATGTGCCGTCGAGTCGGCCCCGACTCATAGCGACCCCTCCTTGGGTTTCCGAGGCAGTATCACTACGGAAGTAGGATTGCCCA
>NW_006922588.1:266520-267164 GCF_000298275.1 Orycteropus afer afer
CCTACCAGCCACTCCTTGGAAGGAAGGTTGGGCAATCTACTTCCATAGTGATATTGCCTCGTCAACCCAAGGAGGGGTTGTTATGAGTCAGGGCGGACTCGACTGCACATACAATGACAACAATGCTAAAGAAAGCAAGATTTATTACCTTATAAGTTAGTAAGTATGTTCTTTGTCCTGTACAAAGGTTGATTCTGCAAATGCTTACTGAGCCTTACCTTGAATCTTGTTGGCACGAACAGTTAAGCACTCAGCTGCTAATGGAAAGGTGGGTGTGTACCAATCCACTGGTTCTGCGGGGAGGCGGGGGGAAGGTGTGGTGATTTGTTTCTCTAAAGACTGCAGCTGAGAAAACCCAATGGGACAGGTCTACTTTGTCCCATGGGTTTCTATGAGTGGAAAGTTGACTCAACAGCCCCAAACAACAACAGTGGTAGTACAGTAGTAGAATTATCACCTTCCATGCAGAAGACCGGAGTTTTGACTGAGCACCATTTCATTCTATTGTGTGTGGACTTTCCATAGGTCAGGACTATTAAAAGGTGACTAACAAAAACAACACTAGCACTTGACTGCTAACCAGAAGGCTGGCGGTTCAAATCCACCAGCCACTCCTCGGAAGGAAGGTTGGGCAATCCTACTTC
>NW_006922588.1:267264-276743 GCF_000298275.1 Orycteropus afer afer
CTTCTGTAGTGATACTGCCTCGGAAACCCAAGGAGGGGTTGCTATGAGTCGGGTCTGACTCGACGGCACATAACAACAACAACAACATAGTCATAGGAGAATACCAGTGAACAAAAGAGAGAATAATCTCTGCCATCAAGGAGATCACATTCCAATGGTATAGTCTGAGTGAATTCATATCTTACTCCATATTTTATTTCCCTAAATATGCTTTATTCTACCAATCTCCATAATTTATTATTATTTTAATGGGATTGTCAGTAGAAATGAATCAATGTCAAGTGAATCATGTGTTCTTGTGTTGCCTGGGGAAAGGTAAACAGGAGATGAAACCCTTCACAGGCTCAATCTTGAACTTAAGGCAATCATGAATATTCTAAGTATAGACAGAAAGAAATGGCCAGTTGCTACTTCTGAATTACATGGGCAGTTATAAAAAAGAGAGGCCTTAATATGACCAAAATTTCATTGGGGATAGGACCAGACACTCATATTTTTAAAAAATCTCTCTTCATGGTGCTGAGAAACACCACTGTTTTATATTACTTTGCATTACAAATATAGCAATATCTAGTGTTGTACATAGCACAGGTGGTTGGAACAGGGAACTCAACTCAATCCTATGTGGTCAAAGTAGCTTTATTGTATTTATTCCTTGTTACCGACTATGCTCTTAACTATACGCTTAATGCCAGGTACCTTCCCTATAAATTTGCCTTATCAGCTGAAACATAAAACACTAGTGACTATTTACTTCCAGTAATATATTAGACAATGTTTCACTGCTATTCATAAGGTTTTCAGTGGCCAGTTTTGTCAGAAGTTGATGTCTCTGTCCTTCTTCGCAGTCTGTCTTACTCTGGAAGCTCCACTGAAATGTGTCCACCATGGGTGACCTTGCTGGTCTTTGAAATGCAGGTAATATAGCTTCCAGGCACACAAGCCACCACAGTATGACAAACTGACAGATGAGTGGTCACTCTTCACCTTGATGTCACTTTGAAGACTAAACTGCCCCTGACCCAAGCCATGGTGTTTTCAATAACCTCGTATGCATGTGAAAGCTGGACAATGAATAAGGAAGACCAAAGAAGAATTGATACATTTGAATTTTGGTGTTGGTGAAGAAAAATACCATGGAAGGCCGGAGGAACAAACAAACTATCTTGGGAGAAGTACAGCCGGAATGCTCTTTACAAGCGAGGATGGCCAGACTTCATCTCTCATATTTGGTCATGTTGTCAGAAGGGACCAATCCCTGAAGAAGTATATCATGCTTGGTAAAGTAGAGGGTCAGCAAAAACGAGGAAGACCCTCAATGAGATGGAGTAACACAGTGGCTGTTATGATGGGTTCAAACATAGCAAAAATTTTGAGGATGGCGCAGGACCAGGCAGTGTTTCCTTCTGTTGTACATAGGGTAGCTATAAGTTGGAGCTGACTTGATGGCACCTAGCAACAATAAGAATAATTGCTTACTAGTTTTTAAATAAACAAAAGCATGTAGCCCTACAATATCGAGAGAGTAGTCTCATCTTTAATATGCAAAAGGGGTAGATATATTAAATAGGTCATTATGAAAAGGCACTTAAAAAATAAAGTCTCCCAATTATCCTATAACAGAACAACTCAAGACAGAATTTATCTAGTTACATGCATGCATGCATGTGGTTAATATATATTTAAATTATATATATATATATCAGAAATATAATTTTAACTTCTACTACAGTATATCATGATCTAAGGAAAATAAGTACATAGGTTCACTTTTATAAGAATGTCCATAGCATCCTTATTCTTAATAGTTAAAAATTGGAAACATTTGAAATGTCCATCAGCAGGAGAATTGATTAATAATTATGGTCTATTCACACAATGAAATACTAGTCAGCAATAAAAAGACAACAAATTATGGATACATGCAACAACATAGATGGATCTTATAAACACGTTGAATAAAAGGAGCCAGATACAAAAAAATACTTACTGTATATGATTCAAGTTGCAAAAACAATCTACAGTAACAAAGGTCAAAAGAGTGCTTATCTCTGAGTGTCTGTTTGTATGTGTGTGTTTGATTGTATGTATTTGGGTGGGGGGGTCATGGTATTGATTAAGATATAAGATATTTTCTGGGATTATGGAAACACTCTGTATCTTGATCTGGGAGTAGATACATGAGTTACACAGTTAAATCATTGAGCCACACATTTAAGAGTTATACATTTTATTGTATGTAAATTATACTTGAACAAAAAAGAAAAATATTAAGATATTGAGCAGCACACCTCTCAAATGGTAGATCAAATGCTTTAACTATTTGTTATTTCATATACTTTGCCTGAATGTCAAGGTCTTTTCGGTTGCAAGTTAACAGACACCAATTTAACTAGCTATGCTGAGTAATGACCTTCCTATTCCCATGTCTGAAACAGAAAAAGATGGTCCCTTCTGGGCAGATGAATTATATGAAGGAGAGCATTACGTCTGGACTGATGCAGGCTCAGGCTGGGACTTGGACACGACCAAAATATAGGGGCTGGACTTTACTTTCTTCATCCTCTGGAATAGCACTCTTGTGTATGGTACAATCTCAACAACCACCCAAGGCTGCCCTGCAGCTCCAGGAAACTGAGGGCATCCAAGCCCAAGAAGGGACTAATACTTGAACCTATAAAGCTGCCAGGCACCAGGCAATGCTCTCTCTCTTGGGGTTACTGGTTTCTGCCACTCTCTTTCTTTTTCTACACAACCTGTTTTCCCCACTACTCTGAGGCCAAAGGTGACCATGACACCCTCCTCCATCACATCTAACACACACAGGTTCTAGTTTTAACATGAACCTCAGTTTTCACCACACTATAGCATCATCCAGAATCACAGAAACCCAATTTTAAATTCCTGAGAGAGAATCTGATAGGCTTGGGCTCAGTCAAGTTTGTTTATTCCAATTGCAACAACACCAGCTGATGGGGAAGAACCAAGTAGTTCATTCAACATGTCTGCAAAGATCTACCCACAAGGGAAATGGGGTAATATTTCACAGAAAAGTGGGGTTGTTTTGAGTTAGTCAGCAACCCCTAAGGGCCTACTACACTTGTATCAGGAACGTACTTAACTCCAATTAGGAGTAAATCTGACTTCCAGTGACTTAATCAAATAAAGAATTATTTTTCTCCTACAAGAAGTCTGGAGGTGGCTAACTGTTGGCACTATTAAGTGCCTTCCAAGGCCAGAACCAGGAGCTCTGTGATTCTGTCCTTGTTGCCTCCTGTTGTTCCATGGGCACAAAATGGCTACTGCAACACCAGATATCATGGTCACGTTCAAGGTGGGAGGAAATGGGGAAGGGCTGCACCAGCCGTATTTGTTCCCAGAGGCAAAGGCTTTCACAGAAATCCCCAGCAGAGTTACATTGACGTGTAATTAGCTAGTATGTGTGACATAGCCACTCTGACAGAAAGAGAGGTTGAAAATCAAGTAATTATTTGTGAACACTGCTACAGCAAACAAGATTAGGATTCTGTTTAGAAAGACAAAGTGAAAAAGGCATATCTTAAGGTAACACATAGTGTCTGCCACTACACCTATATTCTCTGATAATTTTGTATTAGTCATTCACGATTAAGGGCTTGAACGCAGCTGATGGAAGGCACACTTCTTTTTTTTTAATTCATTTCTTCTCACCCCACACTAAGCCATTAAATATTAAATTGAGAGTTAATGCTGTCAATGGGGTAAGAACAATGCCATGGAAAAGGACAGAACGTACTCACCCATGTGATAAATGGGAAACTTCAAATCTTCTAGATGATTTCTATTATATAAATGAGATTATATTGAAAGAATATTACCAGTGCTTTTTATGTTTAATCATTTCATTTATGATACACACATTTAATGGCAACCTTTTGGGAGCACCATGTTAATCAGAGATATTAGGTGGGTTTGAACAGCCAATCTTTCACTTACTATCTGAACCCTTAACTGCTGTGCTACCTGGGCTCCAGAGGTTTATTAGCCTCTCCAAAGTTTATCCAGACCAGAAAGACTTTGTTTATCTAGTGGCATCAAGTCTTCACTTCCAGATCCCAAAATCCCCACACTGCTTTGATTCTTATATCTCTTCCTTTAATTGTGTGAGGTTCCCCAGTAACTGAACAAATCCTTCCTTTTAGGTTTATTTATTTACTGGCAATTTAAAACATGTATTTACAAAGAGATGTAAGAATACTATGAAAATTCCCATATACCCTTTACATATAGTCATCTTTTGTTACCGTGTAGCCTTATTTGGTTAATCATTCTCTGTCTATTTGAGATAGGGGCATTTTAGAGTAAGTTGTACACATGATGCCTCCCTTTACCCCAAAATACTTTAGTGTATATTTCCTATAAACAAGGACCTTCTCTTACCTAACTACAGCACAATTATCAAAATCAGAGAATTTAACATTCGTACAATACTATTCAAAATTTTTTTCCAATAATCCCAATAAGATACCTTTAAAGCTTTTGCTGTTGTTGTTGTTCCAATGATACAGGAGAAAATCCAGAATCACACAGTGCATTTGATTGTCATATCCATTTTGTATTCATTAATTCAAAACAGATCTTCAGGCCTTCTTTGTCTTTCTTGACGTTGACATGTTTTAAGATTCCAAACCAAAACCAAACTCGCTGCCACCAAGTCAATTCCAACTCATAGCAACCCTCATTGAGTTTCCAAGGCTGTAAATCTTTGTGGAAGCAGACTGCCTCATCTTTCTTCTGTGGAGCAGCTGGTGGGTTAGAACCATGGACCTTTTGGTTAGCAACCAAATGTGTTAACCACTACACCATCAGAGCTCCTTGTTTTAAGATTACAAGCAGTTTATTATACAGCATAGAATGTCCCTCAATTTGGGTTTAAATGATGCCACCTCATGATTAATTCAGATTGGAGTCCCTGGGTGGTGCAAATGGTTAATGCTCTCTGCTGCTAACCAAAACGTTGGTGGTTCAAGTCTACCCAGAGGCATCTCAGAAAAAAAAAAAAAAAGTAATGATATCCTTCCAAAAAAATATCAGCCACTGAGAATTCTAAAACTCTATAGAGCACAGTTCTACTCTGATACACATGGGGTTCCCCTGAGTCAGGATCAACTCAACAACTCAACAACTGGTTAGATTCAGGCTATCCATTTTGGGCAGGCATATCCCCCAAAATGGCTCTGTGTGTGTGTCCTTTACAGAACATCCTATTGAGAGTGACATGATATCTAACCCAAACTTGGTGCACTCTACCCTTCCTTATAAAATTAAGCTATCTCAAGTTGAATTTCTATCACTCGAGATTTACAAAGTTGAAAGCCCATGTTGTTGTTGTTGTTATGTGCCGTCGAGTTGGACCCAAGTCATAGCGACCCCTCCTTGGGTTTCTGAGGCAGTATCACTATGGAAGTAGATTGCCCAATGGCCCTTTTAATTACAAGGTCATAAGGAGCATCTTCACTTAGGCCTGGCTACATCCCAACTAGGAAGGACTAGAACTTAAGAGTTTGACTGGGCCAAAGAAGACCAGCTGATAAGTTAAATTTACTACTATGGAAGTCAGCTGAGTAGGTGGAGGAGTAGCTGAGTAGTTCCAGGAAGTCAGAGTCCATGAGGTCAAAATCAGCAAGCACCAGTCAACAAAGGTAGTAAACAGTGATTTCAGGGCAGGGGTTGTGGGCTCACTTCCCAGTGTTATAAAGCTAATGGGTGGAGCTGGCCCTAGGCCCAAGGGCGTTAGTCACAGACCTTAGTGGAGTGCAGGAGTAAGGTGTTCCTGGCAATGACAGCGTCAAAGGTGCCAGCACCATATCATGTACCTTAGTGTTGGCATTACTGTGAGATTTCCCTTTGTTCTAACTAAACCACTCACTCACAGCCATCGAGTTGATTCTGACTCATAGCAACTCCCACTGGGTTTCTGAGGCTGTAAATCTTTATGGAAGAAGATTGTCCCATCTTCCTTCCATGGAGCAGCTGGAAGGTTCAAACCACTGACCTTTTAGTTAGCAGCCAAATGGCTTAACCACTATACCACCAGAGATCCTTCTAACTAAATCAGAACATCTCAAACTTTAATGTGCATAGGAATCCCCTGGGGATCTTGTTAAAGAGCAGAGTCAGATTCAGTAGGTTGAGGGTGAGACAAAGGAACTCTGGTGGCATAGTGGATAAGGCATTTGACTGCTAACCAAAAAGTCAGGTGGTTCAAACCCACCTAGCCACTCCATAGAAGGAAGATGGGACAATATACTTCCGTAAAGGTTTACAGCCTTGGAAACCCAATGGGAGTCACTATGAGTTGGAATCAACTCAATGGCAGTTAGTTTGCTTTTTTGGGGGGTGAGACCTGAGATTCTGCATTGCTTACAAGTCTCCAGGTGATGCCAAGGCTGCTAGTCCACAGACCAGACTTCAAGTTGCCAAGCTGTAGGAGAACTCTCTTTTGGCTATGGCAGAAGTGGAGGTGCTAAGACTACCTCACATGCATTGGAGTCAGCATAACTGTGAAATGCTCCTTTACTCTGTACCATCAGTAGAAGTTCCCTTCAGTCAATCACTGCAGACTCACTGGTTGCCGTACTAAGCCATTTGAATCCCAAAAGTAACTCCCAAAAGATGGAGGGGTGGCAAAGGAGGGAGACTTACATTGCCTGCTGCCAGGCCAGAAATAAAGTGAAACTCCACAAACATTAAGCAATGAATAATGCCTGTGTAAAAAAGTTTACATAAAATCTTCCCATTTTGATAACTTGCAAAGGTGTTTATTCCAAGAAATAGTAGCTCCTCCTGTCAGGGGAAGCATTGAGTTTGGATTAATCCTCACTTTTTCTAAAGAAAATTATCATCTACCTACATAACATAACAAACTTGGTGACTCAGGATAATTTCCTTTTAGCAAGCACCTCTAAATAGGATCATCACAGGTTTCCAATAATACTCCCAGATGTTCTAAAACTGAGAAGGTTAGATTTCAGGTAATAAGGGCATTATTCACAGGGTACAAGAAACTGCTTATATTAACAATTCACATTTCTAGCAAATTCTTTAAAATCAGTGCCTTTTGTAAAGCTCTATTTTGAAAAGGCAAAAAAAAAAAAAAAAAAAAAAAAAAAGCCAATTGATTTTACAGCTCCGTGGCAAGTAAATCTAGGACATGGCAGCAGAAACACTATATGAAAACCCAGTCTAGCAATGCAGCAAATTGTGTATTACATTTGCTTTCCATTAAAGGGGAACAATCTTAATGTCTTGAGAAAGAAGATGACGTTTTATTCCAGCAGAGGGAGCCTTTGAAATAGCCAAGATCAACCCTAAAACAACAGTGTTCATAGCATCTTGTCAGAGTGAATTAAGGGTCATTTGCCCTCTCCCCCACCCTTCCTAAAAAAGAAAAACAAAAGATATTACTGTTTATTGAAGTCTGAAAGAGTGACCATGACCTTGAAATAATGATTTCAGGTGTTCAATCAATACTTGCTTAGTGAAGAAATGTTCTGCCTCCTCCCTCAGGGAATTATCTTGGTGACTTCTTATTCACTCAGCAACTCATGGAAAGCCATCATCAAACCACAGTCCTCTATTCAGGGACAAACTCATTTAGTAAACAATCAGAGTTGGGCGATGGTGGTGTGGAGGGCAAACTTTTAAAGGATCTCCTATGGCAGATGGTTTATGTTTAACCTTCACACCAATACAGAAAAGAGGGACCAGTGACATCATGAAGATGAGGAAACAGGTTTTGAGAAGATAAATGACTTTCACATATTCACACACCTAGGAAGTGTAAGATTGGATCATTGTGCCAAGCCTTCACTCCCCTTTAATAGAATTGTACATCCAGCCTTTTGCCCTATAGCTTTCTGATTCTTCCCATTTTCAGAGGAGCACATTTCCCTCCCCTGTTGACCAGCTTGACTATATGACTTTGCTTTGCCAAAGGAATGAGTGATATAAGCAGAAATTTTAAACATGCTGGCATTGTCTTGTCTTAAAACATATGAAGCTGAGCTGAACTCTACCAGCAGCCTGAAATAGAGCCACCTCAAATGACCTGCAGACTTACTAGCAATAAAAATAAATGTTTGCTATTGTAAGTCACTGAGATTGGGGATTGTTTGTTACAAAGCAAAAAACTGACTAATACAACAGTTTTTAAAATTATACCTAGCCCCAGGTTGCAGATGAGAATGCTGAGGTATTGAAAATTTAAGTGGCTTGCTCAAACAGGAAAAAAATTTTCCAGAGGCAGCCAGTAGAATTTTCGTTTGTTTCAGTGGCCAGAACTGTGTGACATGGCTACCTATAGCTGAAAGGGAGGTTGGAAAATTATCTGGCATTATCAAACTCCACTATGGGAATTAGAGTCCACCACTATGTAAGAAAGGGGAGATAAATGTTTTTTAAGCGGGATTCAATAATGTTTCCCATCCCAGTGTTGTCAGGTTCCAAAGTCAATCATCTTTACAAGTTCCCTATGTTATATTATATCATATATGATAGGAAATCAGAAGCTACTTGGTGGTCCTTTCAACCTGGCCTTGGCGAGTTCAGGCTTGCCTTTTCCCCTTTCAATAAGGTCGTGTGAAGTTCATCTTGTCCTTGCATATTTCTGCACTTGCTATGAGAAGAACATGTTCCAAGTAGCTGATGGTCCAAGGAGAATGAGGACACACATGCAGCCAGCCTGAACCTACACAGAGCTGTCCCATGAGTCAACAAAAATAGATGTTTGTTGTTGTAAACTACCATGATTAATAGGTGTTTGTTATGCATTAATAAATAAATAAACAAATGACAATTCTTTGAAGTTCACCCAGATTCACCTGGTTATCAATGCCAGACTCTAAATTAATGTGAGAGGTGAACTTCAATTTGTAACTATTCAGGGGTGTCTGTACACGGTATTGTGTGGCCACTGTCATAGTCAAATCATAGTCAAATAGCTCTCTGAGAGTTTTCTATGACATCCTTCTTATTCCCAGAGCTCTCAGCCTGAGTGGTGCACAAAGGTGTAGGTTTTTCTCTAATTTTAGGTGGCTGAAAGGTAACCAAATTTCACATGAGGGTGTCAGGAAGCTGGTGAATGTAGGCTATTGCACTTGTTAGCATTTCCCAAAGTCCTAGATATTGTGAAGAGGAAGCAATGGAGGCTAAAGTCAAGGATGGATCCTTGACCTTGATGATCACCATCATCTCCACCACTGCCACCAACTACTGATGATTAAGTGTGGCATGAGTGCTTATTCCTCAAAAACTTCAGGTCATGTATAAGAGAAAGCTGGTAAAAAGAACAAAGAAATGCCTAAATGAACTACCTATAATATTTTTTCCATAGTTGTAAATAAATGTGTCGGAAACTAGGTACATGGTGGTTAATAAAGGATGTGATAAACACTCTCAAGGTATTTACAGTGATTTAAATATTACTTTTACAATAATTT